>NC_088417.1:97062489-97159989 GCF_034236695.1 Oncorhynchus nerka | reverse complement strand
TCCTGTAGGACCTCTGACATCATAGCTACATATATAGAGGTTATACTGTAGGACCTCTGACAGCATAGCTACATATATACCACGTTATACTGTAGGACCTCTGACATCATAGCTACATATATAGAGGTTATCCTGTAGGACCTCTGACATCATAGCTACATATATACCACATTATACTGTAGGACCTCTGACATCATAGCTACATATATACCACATTATCCTGTAGGACCTCTGACATCATAGCTACATATATAGAGGTTATCCTGTAGGACCTCTGACAGCATAGCTACATATATAGAGGTTATCCTGTAGGACCTCTGACATCATAGCTACATATATAGAGGTTATCCTATAGGACCTCTGACATCATAGCTACATATATAGAGGTTATCCTATAGGACCTCTGACGTCATAGCTACATATATAGAGGTTATCCTATAGGACCTCTGACATCATAGCTACATATATAGAGGTCATCCTATAGGACCTCTGACATCATAGCTACATATATAGAGGTTATCCTATAGGACCTCTGACATCATAGCTACATATATAGAGGTTATCCTGTAGGACCTCTGACATCATAGCTACATATATAGAGGTTATCCTGTAGGACCTCTGACATCATAGCTACATATATAGAGGTTATCCTGTAGGACCTCTGACATCATAGCTACATATATAGAGGTTATCCTATAGGACCTCTGACATCATAGCTACATATATAGAGGTTATCCTGTAGGACCTCTGACAGCATAGCTACATATATAGAAGTTATCCTATAGGACCTCTGACATCATAGCTACATATATACCATGTTATCCTGTAGGACCTCTGATATCATAGCTACACATATAGAGGTTATCCTGTAGGACCTCTGACATCATAGCTACACATATAGAGGTTATCCTGTAGGACCTCTGACATCATAGCTACATATATAGAGGTTATCCTGTAGGACCTCTGACAGCATAGCTACATATATACTACGTTATACTGTAGGACCTCTGACATCATAGCTACATATATACCACATTATACTGTAGGACCTCTGTAATCATAGCTACATATATAGAGGTTATCCTGTAGGACCTCTGACATCATAGCTACATATATAAAGGTTATCCTGTAGGACCTCTGACATCATAGCTACATATATAGAGGTTATACTGTAGGACCTCTGACATCATAGCTACATATATAGAGGTTATCCTGTAGGACCTCTGACATCATAGCTACATATATACCACATTATACTGTAGGACCTCTGACATCATAGCTACATATATACCACATTATCCTGTAGGACCTCTGACAGCATAGCTACATATATACCACATTATACTGTAGGACCTCTGACAGCATAGCTACATATATAGAAGTTATCCTATAGGACCTCTGACATCATAGCTACATATATACCATGTTATCCTGTAGGACCTCTGATATCATAGCTACACATATAGAGGTTATCCTGTAGGACCTCTGACATCATAGCTACACATATAGAGGTTATCCTGTAGGACCTCTGACATCATAGCTACATATATAGAGGTTATCCTGTAGGACCTCTGACAGCATAGCTACATATATACTACATTATACTGTAGGACCTCTGACATCATAGCTACATATATAGAGGTTATCCTGTAGGACCTCTGACATCATAGCTACATATATAAAGGTTATCCTGTAGGACCTCTGACATCATAGCTACATATATAGAGGTTATACTGTAGGACCTCTGACATCATAGCTACATATATAGAGGTTATCCTGTAGGACCTCTGACATCATAGCTACATATATACCACATTATACTGTAGGACCTCTGACATCATAGCTACATATATAGAGGTTATCCTGTAGGACCTCTGACATCATAGCTACATATATACCACATTATCCTGTAGGACCTCTGACATCATAGCTACATATATAGAGGTTATCCTGTAGGACCTCTGACAGCATAGCTACATATATACTACATTATCCTGTAGGACCTTCTGACATCATAGCTACATATATAGAGGTTATCCTGTAGGACCTCTGACATCATAGCTACATATATAGAGGTTATCCTGTAGGACCTCTGACAGCATAGCTACATATATACTACATTATACTGTAGGACCTCTGACATCATAGCTACATATATAGAGGTTATCCTGTAGGACCTCTGACATCATAGCTACATATATAAAGGTTATCCTGTAGGACCTCTGACATCATAGCTACATATATAGAGGTTATACTGTAGGACCTCTGACATCATAGCTACATATATACCACATTATCCTGTAGGACCTCTGACATCATAGCTACATATATAGAGGTTATCCTGTAGGACCTCTGACAGCATAGCTACATATATACTACATTATCCTGTAGGACCTTCTGACATCATAGCTACATATATAGAGGTTATCCTGTAGGACCTCTGACATCATAGCTACATATATAGAGGTTATCCTGTAGGACCTCTGACAGCATAGCTACATATATAGAGGTTATCCTGTAGGACCTCTGACATCATAGCTACATATATAGAGGTTATCCTATAGGACCTCTGACATCATAGCTACATATATAGAGGTTATCCTATAGGACCTCTGATGTCATAGCTACATATATAGAGGTTATCCTATAGGACCTCTGACATCATAGCTACATATATAGAGGTTATCCTGTAGGACCTCTGACAGCATAGCTACATATATACTACATTATACTGTAGGACCTCTGACATCATAGCTACATATATAGAGGTTATCCTGTAGGACCTCTGACAGCATAGCTACATATATACTACATTATACTGTAGGACCTCTGACATCATAGCTACATATATAGAGGTTATCCTGTAGGACCTCTGACATCATAGCTACATATATACCACATTATCCTGTAGGACCTCTGACATCATAGCTACATATATAGAGGTTATCCTGTAGGACCTCTGACAGCATAGCTACATATATACTACATTATCCTGTAGGACCTTCTGACATCATAGCTACATATATAGAGGTTATCCTGTAGGACCTCTGACATCATAGCTACATATATAGAGGTTATCCTGTAGGACCTCTGACAGCATAGCTACATATATACTACATTATACTGTAGGACCTCTGACATCATAGCTACATATATAGAGGTTATCCTGTAGGACCTCTGACATCATAGCTACATATATAAAGGTTATCCTGTAGGACCTCTGACATCATAGCTACATATATAGAGGTTATCCTGTAGGACCTCTGACAGCATAGCTACATATATACTACATTATCCTGTAGGACCTTCTGACATCATAGCTACATATATAGAGGTTATCCTGTAGGACCTCTGACATCATAGCTACATATATAGAGGTTATCCTGTAGGACCTCTGACAGCATAGCTACATATATAGAGGTTATCCTGTAGGACCTCTGACATCATAGCTACATATATAGAGGTTATCCTATAGGACCTCTGACATCATAGCTACATATATAGAGGTTATCCTATAGGACCTCTGACGTCATAGCTACATATATAGAGGTTATCCTATAGGACCTCTGACATCATAGCTACATATATAGAGGTCATCTTATAGGACCTCTGACATCATAGCTACATATATAGAGGTTATCCTATAGGACCTCTGACATCATAGCTACATATATAGAGGTTATCCTGTAGGACCTCTGACATCATAGCTACATATATAGAGGTTATCCTGTAGGACCTCTGACATCATAGCTACATATATAGAGGTTATCCTGTAGGACCTCTTACATCATAGCTACATATATAGAGGTTATCCTGTAGGACCTCTGACATCATAGCTGCATATACTACATTATACTGTAGGACCTCTGACAGGATAGCTACATATATGCTACATTATACTGTAGGACCTCTGACAGCATAGCTACATATATACCACATTATACTGTAGGACCTCTGATATCATAGCTACATATATGCTACATTATACTGTAGGACCTCTGACAGCATAGCTACATATATACCACATTATACTGTAGGACCTCTGACATCATAGCTACATATATACCACATATATACCACATTATACTGAAGATGGTGCTGGCTAAAGCTAAAACTGGCGAGTGTAGAGAGTATAGAGATAAGGTTATCCACGTCGGCACCAACGATGTTAGGATGAAACAGTCAGAGATCACCAAGCGCAACATAGCTTCTGCGTGCATATCAGCTAGAAAGATGTGTCGGCATCAAGTAATTGTCTCTGGCCCCCTCCCAGTTAGGGGGAGTGATGAGCTCTACAGCAGAGTCTCACAACTCAATCGCTGGTTGAAAACTGTTTTCTGCTCCTCCCAAAAGATAGAATTTGTAGATAATTGTCCCTCTTTCTGGGACTCACCCATAAACAGGACCAAGCCTGACCTGCTGAGGAGTGACAGACTCCATCCTAGCTGGAGGGGTGCTCTCATCTTATCTACCAACATAGACAGGGCTCTAACTCCTCTAGCTCCACAATGAAATAGGGTGCAGGCCAGGCAGCAGGCTGTTAGCCAGCCTGCCAGCATAGTGGAGTCTGCCACTAGCATAGTCAGTGTAGTCAGCTCAGCTATCACCATTGAGACCGTGTCTGTGCCTCGACCTAGGTTGGGCAAAACTAAACATGGCGGTGTTCGCCTTAGCAATCTCACTAGGATAAAGACCACCTCCAAGACCACCTCCATTCCTGTCATTACTGAAAGAGATCATACCTCACATCTCAAAATAGGGCTACCTAATGTTAGATCCCTTACTTCAAAGGCAATTATAGTCAATGAACTAATCACTGATCATAATCTTGATGTGATTGGCCTGACTGAAACATGGCTTAAGCCTGATGAATTTACTGTGTTAAATGAGGCCTCACCTCCTGGCTACACTAGTGACCATATCTCCTGCCATCCCGCAAAGGCGGAGGTGTTGCTAACATTTACGATAGCAAATTTCAATTTACAAAAAAAAAAAATGACGTTTTCGTCTTTTGAGCTTCTAGTCATGAAATCTATGCAGCCTACTCAATCACTTTTTATAGCTACTGTTTACAGGCCTCCTGGGCCATATACAGCGTTTCTCACTGAGTTCCCTGAATTCCTATCGGACCTTGTAGTCATAGCAGATAATATTCTAATATTTGGTGACTTTAATATTCACATGGAAAAGTCCACAGACCCACTCCAAAAGGCTTTCGGAGCCATCATCGACTCAGTGGGTTTTGTCCAACATGTGTCTGGACCCACTCACTGTCACAGTCATACGCTGGACCTAGTTTTGTCCCATGGAATAAATGTTGTGGATCTTAATGTTTTTCCTCATAATCCTGGACTATCGGACCACCATTTTATTATGTTTGCAATTGCAACAAATAATCTGCTCAGACCCCAACCAAGGAACATCAAAAGTCGTGCTATAAATTCACAGACAACACAAAGATTCCTTGATGCCCTTCCAGACTCCCTCTGCCTACCCAAGGACGCCAGAGGACAAAAATCCGTTAACCACCTAACTGAGGATCTCAATTTAACCTTGCGCAATACCCTAGATGCAGTTGCACCCCTAAAAACTAAAAAAATGTCTCATAAGAAACTAGCTCCCTGGTACACAGAAAATACCGAGCTCTGAAGCAAGCTTCCAGAAAATTGGAACGGAAATGGCGCCACACCAAACTGGAAGTCTTCCGACTAGCTTGGAAAGACGGTACCGTGCAGTACCGAAGAGCCCTTACTGCTGCTCGATCATCCTATTTTTCTAACTTAATTGAGGAAAATAAGAACAATCCGAAATTCCTTTTGATACTGTCGCAAAGCTAACTAAAAGCAGCATTCCCCAAGAGAGGATGACTTTCACTTTAGCAGTGATAAATTCATGAACTTCTTTGAGGAAAAGATTATGATTATTAGAAAGCAAATTACGGACTCCTCTTTAAACCTGCGTATTCCTCCAAACCTCAGTTGTCCTGAGTCTGCACAACTCTGCCAGGACCTAGGATCAAGAGAGACGCTCAAGTCTTTTAGTACTATATCTCTTGACACAATGATGAAAATAATCATGGCCTCTAAACCTTCAAGCTGCATACTGGACCCTATTCCAACTAAACTACTGAAAGAGCTGCTTCCTGTGCTTGGCCCTCCTATGTTGAACATAATAAACGGCTCTCTATCCACTGGATGTGTACCAAACTCACTAAAAGTGGCAGTAATAAAGCCTCTCTTGAAAAAGCCAAACCTTGACCCAGAAAATATAAAAAACTATCGGCCTATATCGAATCTTCCATTCCTCTCAAAAATTTTAGAGAAGGCTGTTGCGCAGCAACTCACTGCCTTCCTGAAGACAAACAATGTATACGAAATGCTTCAGTCTGGTTTTAGACCCCATCATAGCACTGAGACGGCACTTGTGAAGGTGGTAAATGACATTTTAATGGCATCGGACCGAGGCTCTGCATCTGTCCTCGTGCTCCTAGACCTTAGTGCTGCTTTTGATACCATCGATCACCACATTCTTTTGGAGAGATTGGAAACCCAAATTGGTCTACACGGACATGTTCTGGCCTGGTTTAGATCTTATCTGTCGGAAAGATATCAGTTTGTCTCTGTGAATGGTTTGTCCTCTGACAAATCAACTGTAAATTTCAGTGTTCCTCAAGGTTCTGTTTTAGGACCACTATTGTTTTCACTATATATTTTACCTCTTGGGGATGTTATTCGAAAACATAATGTAAACTTTCACTGCTATGCGGATGATACACAGCTGTACATTTCAATGAAACATGGTGAAGCCCCAAAATTGCGCTAGAAGCATGTGTTTCAGACATAAGGAAGTGGATGGCTGCAAACTTTCTACTATTAAACTCGGACAAAACAGAGATGCTTGTTCTAGGTCCCAAGAAACAAAGAGATCTTCTGTTGAATCTGACAATTAATCTTAATGGTTGTACAGTCGTCTCAAATAAAACTGTGAAGGACCTCGGCGTTACTCTGGACCCTGATCTCTCTTTTGAAGAACATATCAAGACCATTTCGAGGACAGCTTTTTTCCATCTACGTAACATTGCAAAAATCAGAAACTTTCTGTCCAAAAATGATGCAGAAAAATTAATCCATGCTTTTGTCACTTCTAGGTTAGACTACTGCAATGCTCTATTTTCCGGCTACCCGGATAAAGCACTAAATAAACTTCAGTTAGTGCTAAATACGGCTTCTAGAATCCTGACTAGAACCAAAAAATGTGATCATATTACTCCAGTGCTAGCCTCTCTACACTGGCTTCCTGTCAAAGCAAGGGCTGATTTCAAGGTTTTACTGCTAACCTACAAAGCATTACATGGGCTTGCTCCTACCTATCTCTCTGATTTGGTCCTGCCGTACATACCTACACGTACGCTACGGTCACAAGACGCAGGCCTCCTAATTGTCCCTAGAATTTCTAAGCAAACAGCTGGAGGCAGGGCTTTCTCCTATAGAGCTCCATTTTTATGGAACGGTCTGCCTACCCATGTCAGAGACGCAAACTCGGTCTCAACCTTTAAGTCTTTACTGAAGACTCATCTCTTCAGTGGGTCATATGATTGAGTGTAGTCTGGCCCAGGAGTGGGAAGGTGAACGGAAAGGCTCTGGAGCAACGAACCGCCCTTGCTGTCTCTGCCTGGCCGGTTCCCCTCTTTCCACTGGGATTCTCTGCCTCTAACCCTGTTACAGGGGCTGAGTCACTGGCTTACTGGGGCTCTCTCATGCCGTCCCTGGGGGTGCGTCACCTGAGTGGGTTGATTCACTGTTGTGGTCAGCCTGTCTGGGTTGGCGCCCCCTTGGGTTGTGCCGTGGCGGAGATCTTTGTGGGCTATACTCGGCCTTGTCTCAGGATGGTAAGTTGGTGGTTGAAGATATCCCTCTAGTGGTGTGGGGGCTGTGCTTTGGCAAAGTGGGTGGGGTTATATCCTTCCTGTTTGGCCCTGTCCGGGGTGTCCTCGGATGGGGCCACAGTGTCTCCTGACCCCTCCTGTCTCAGCCTCCAGTATTTATGCTGCAGTAGTTTATGTGTCGGGGGGCTAGGGTCAGTTTGTTATATCTGGAGTACTTCTCCTGTCCTATTCGGTGTCCTGTGTGAATCTAAGTGTGCGTTCTCTAATTCTCTCCTTCCCTCTTTCTTTCTCTCTCTCGGAGGACCTGAGCCCTAGGACCATGCCCCAGGACTACCTGACATGATGACTCCTTGCTGTCCCCAGTCCACCTGGCCATGCTGCTGCTCCAGTTTCAACTGGCCTGGGCCCTAGGACCATGTCCCAGGACTACCTGGCATGATGACTCCTTGCTGTCCCCAGTCCACCTGGCCATGCTGCTGCTCCAGTTTCAACTGTTCTGCCTTACTATTATTCGACCATGCTGGTCATTTATGAACATTTGAACATCTTGGCCACGTTCTGTTATAATCTCCACCCGGCACAGCCAGAAGAGGACTGGCCACCCCACATATGCTCTCTCTAATTCTCTCTTTCTTTCTCTCTCTCGGAGGACCTGAGCCCTAGGACCGTGCCCCAGGACTACCTGACATGATGACTCCTTGCTGTCCCCAGTCCACCTGACTGTGCTGCTGCTCCAGTTTCAACTGTTCTGCCTTATTATTATTCGACCATGCTGGTCATTTATGAACATTTGAACATCTTGGCCATGTTCTGTTATAATCTCTACCCGGCACAGCCAGAAGAGGACTGGCCACCCCACATAGCCTGGTTCCTCTCTAGGTTTCTTCCTAGGTTTTGGCCTTTCTAGGGAGTTTTTCCTAGCCACCGTGCTTTTACACCTGCATTGCTTGCTGTTTGGGGTTTTAGGCTGGGTTTCTGTACAGCACTTTGAGATATCAGCTGATGTACGAAGGGCTATATAAATCAATTTGATTTGATTTGATTTGACCTCTGATATCATAGCTACATTTATACCACATTATACTGTAGGACCTCTGACAGCATAGCTACATATATAGAGGATATCCTGTAGGACCTCTGACATCATAGCTACATATATAGAGGTTATACTGTAGGACCTCTGACATCATAGCTACATATATAGAGGTTATCCTGTAGGACCTCTGACAGCATAGCTACATATATACCACATTATTCTGTAGGACCTCTGACATCATAGCTACATATATACTACATTATACTGAAAGACCTCTGACATCATAGCTACATATATACCATGTTATCCTGTAGGACCTCTGACATCATAGCTACACATATAGAGGTTATCCTGTAGGACCTCTGACATCATAGCTACACATATAGAGGTTATCCTGTAGGACCTGACATCATAGCTACACATATAGAGGTTATCCTGTAGGACCTCTGACATCATAGCTACATATATAGAGGTTATCCTATAGGACCTCTGACAGCATAGCTACATATATAGAGGTTATCCTGTAGGACCTCTGACATCATAGCTACATATATAGAGGTTATCCTATAGGACCTCTGACAGCATAGCTACATATATAGAGGTTATCCTATAGGACCTCTGACATCATAGCTACATATATAGAGGTTATCCTGTAGGACCTCTGACATCATAGCTACATATATAGAGGTTATCCTGTAGGACCTCTGACATCATAGCTACATATATAGAGGTTATCCTATAGGACCTCTGACATCATAGCTACATATATAGAGGTTATCCTGTAGGACCTCTGACAGCATAGCTACATATATAGAGGTTATCCTGTAGGACCTCTGACAGCATAGCTACATATATAGAGGTTATCCTGTAGGACCTCTGACATCATAGCTACATATATAGAGGTTATCCTGTAGAACCTCTGACAGCATAGCTACATATATAGAGGTTATACTGTAGAACCTCTGACATCATAGCTACATATATAGAGGTTATCCTGTAGAACCTCTGACAGCATAGCTACATATATAGAGGTTATCCTGTAGGACCTCTGACAGCATAGCTACATATATAGAGTTATCCTGTAGGACCTCTGACAGCATAGCTACATATATAGAGGTTATCCTGTAGGACCTCTGACATCATAGCTACATATATAGAGGTTATCCTATAGGACCTCTGACATCATAGCTACATGTATAGAGGTTATCCTGTAGGACCTCTGACAGCATAGCTACATATATAGAGGTTATCCTGTAGGACCTCTGACAGCATAGCTACATATATAGAGGTTATCCTGTAGGACCTCTGACATCATAGCTACATATATAGAGGTTATCCTGTAGGACCTCTGACATCATAGCTACATATATAGAGGTTATCCTGTAGGACCTCTGACAGCATAGCTACATATATAGAGGTTATCCTGTAGGACCTCTGACATCATAGCTACATATATAGAGGTTATCCTATAGGACCTCTGACATCATAGCTACATATATAGAGGTTATCCTGTAGGACCTCTGACAGCATAGCTACATATATAGAGGTTATCCTGTAGGACCTCTGACAGCATAGCTACATATATAGAGGTTATCCTGTAGGACCTCTGACATCATAGCTACATATATAGAGGTTATCCTGTAGAACCTCTGACAGCATAGCTACATATATAGAGGTTATACTGTAGAACCTCTGACATCATAGCTACATATATAGAGGTTATCCTGTAGAACCTCTGACAGCATAGCTACATATATAGAGGTTATCCTGTAGGACCTCTGACAGCATAGCTACATATATAGAGGTTATCCTGTAGGACCTCTGACATCATAGCTACATATATAGAGGTTATCCTATAGGACCTCTGACATCATAGCTACATATATAGAGGTTATCCTGTAGGACCTCTGACAGCATAGCTACATATATAGAGGTTATCCTGTAGGACCTCTGACAGCATAGCTACATATATAGAGGTTATCCTGTAGGACCTCTGACATCATAGCTACATATATAGAGGTTATCCTGTAGAACCTCTGACAGCATAGCTACATATATAGAGGTTATACTGTAGAACCTCTGACATCATAGCTACATATATAGAGGTTATCCTGTAGAACCTCTGACAGCATAGCTACATATATAGAGGTTATCCTATAGGACCTCTGACATCATAGCTACATATATAGAGGTTATCCTATAGGACCTCTGACAGCATAGCTACATATATAGAGGTTATCCTATAGGACCTCTGACATCATAGCTACATATATAGAGGTTATCCTGTAGGACCTCTGACATCATAGCTACATATATAGAGGTTATCCTATAGGACCTCTGACATCATAGCTACATATATAGAGGTTATCCTATAGGACCTCTGACAGCATAGCTACATATATAGAGGTTATCCTGTAGGACCTCTGACATCATAGCTACATATATAGAGGTTATCCTGTAGGACCTCTGACATCATAGCTACATATATAGAGGTTATCCTATAGGACCTCTGACATCATAGCTACATATATAGAGGTTATCCTGTAGGACCTCTGACAGCATAGCTACATATATAGAGGTTATCCTATAGTACCTCTGACATCATAGCTACATATATAGAGGTTATCCTGTAGGACCTCTGACAGCATAGCTACATATATAGAGGTTATCCTATAGTACCTCTGACATCATAGCTACATATATAGAGGTTATCCTATAGGACCTCTGACATCATAGCTACATATATAGAGGTTATCCTATAGGACCTCTGACATCATAGCTACATATATAGAGGTTATCCTATAGGACCTCTGACATCATAGCTACATATATAGAGGTTATCCTATAGTAGGGCTTATAAACTAGATTCAGCAGCGGGATGATTTTTTCTTGAACAGATGGTCAAGGGGTCGGAAACATAATAACAAAAAAATTGTAGATTGCAAATTGACTTCAAGGTGCCCTAAACGATATATTGTTTGACGAAAACAATAATTTAAAATCTTGTATACGATCACGTGTCTCTCCATTATATGTGGGAATACTTGGGAACAGATTTCCTACATTAAAATCACTTGGAGCTGATTTCTTGAATTAAAATCACTTGGAGCTGATTTCCTGAATTAAAATCACGTGGAGCTGATTTCCTGGTGATTTTAGTCTTTTACATCCAACACAATTATTATTTTTTGCTCAGATAACTTGGGGGGGGCCAAATAAAACCACCCACGGGCCAAATTCGGCCTGCGGGCCGCCATTTGGGGAACTCTGTCCTATAGGCTGTGTGTGTTTGCTTCAGCTGTCTTTCTGTTTTCAACAAATATTATGGTAGTGGCAAAAGAGAGGAAAATGTTAGAAATCCCTTTCATTTCTACCCCATGATAAAGCAGTTTAATTCACACCCACAGACTGAGAGACAGTGGTTATGTGAAACGCAGTGTGTGTTTATGCTGGCTGTAATCGCTCTGGGAGATAAAGGACTTTTTAATATCCATCCATCCATCCTCAGGACCCAGCAGTGGGAGACTGACCTATCAGCTGCTGTGGCCCGAATGGAGCTTCTAAAGACAATCATAATTGTCTGTAGCTTGCTCCTCCTGGGCCCACTGCAGTGTGTATGTGTGAGTGTTAATGTGTCTGCGTGTGTTTGTTTGTCTGTCTTATCAGTCTGTGATCAGTCAGTGTTCTGCTAGCCCTGGCCCAGTGGCACCACACAGGAAGTCAAGGATCTTGGGTATTTCCTGTCTGTGGAGCTGCTGGCCAGGCCAGGGCGAGGGGCACCATAGAGATAAACTTATTTAACTATTTATCCCTATGTGGTCACTATATAGACCCTCCCTGTCACCCCTCAGGGTTAGGTCACTATATAGACCCTCCCTGTCACCCCTCAGGGTTAGGTCACTATATAGACCCTCCCTGTCACCCCTCAGGGTTAGGTCACTATATAGACCCTCCCTGTCACCCCTCAGGGTTAGGTCACTATATAGACCCTCCCTGTCACCCCTCAGGGTTAGGTCACTATATAGACCCTCCCTCTCACCCCTCAGGGTTAGGTCACTATATAGACCCTCCCTGTCACCCCTCAGGGTTAGGTCACTATATAGACCCTCCCTGTCACCCCTCAGGGTTAGGTCACTATATAGACCCTCCCTTTCACCCCTCAGGGTTAGGTCACTATATAGACCCTCCCTGTCACCCCTCAGGGTTAGGTCACTATATAGACCCTCCCTGTCACCCCTCAGGGTTAGGTCACTATATAGACCCTCCCTTTCACCCCTCAGGGTTAGGTCACTATATAGACCCTCCCTGTCACCCCTCAGGGTTAGGTCACTATATAGACCCTCCCTGTCACCCCTCAGGGTTAGGTCACTATATAGACCCTCCCTGTCACCCCTCAGGGTTAGGTCACTATATAGACCCTCCCTTTCACCCCTCAGGGTTAGGTCACTATAGGTCACTATATAGACCCTCCCTGTCACCCCTCAGGGTTAGGTCACTATATAGACCCTCCCTGTCACCCCTCAGGGTTAGGTCACTATATAGACCCTCCCTGTCACCCCTCAGGGTTAGGTCACTATATAGACCCTCCCTGTCACCCCTCAGGGTTAGGTCACTCCCTGTATAGACCCTCCCTGTCACCCCTCAGGGTTAGGTCACTATATAGACCCTCCCTGTCACCCCTCAGGGTTAGGTCACTATATAGACCCTCCCTGTCACCCCTCAGGGTTAGGTCACTATATAGACCCTCCCTTTCACCCCTCAGGGTTAGGTCACTATATAGACCCTCCCTGTCACCCCTCAGGGTTAGGTCACTATATAGACCCTCCCTGTCACCCCTCAGGGTTAGGTCACTATATAGACCCTCCCTTTCACCCCTCAGGGTTAGGTCACTATATAGACCCTCCCTGTCACCCCTCAGGGTTAGGTCACTATATAGACCCTCCCTGTCACCCCTCAGGGTTAGGTCACTATATAGACCCTCCCTGTCACCCCTCAGGGTTAGGTCACTATATAGACCCTCCCTGTCACCCCTCAGGGTTAGGTCACTATATAGACCCTCCCTTTCACCCCTCAGGGTTAGGTCACTATATAGACCCTCCCTGTCACCCCTCAGGGTTAGGTCACTATATAGACCCTCCCTTTCACCCCTCAGGGTTAGGTCACTATATAGACCCTCCCTGTCACCCCTCAGGGTTAGGTCACTATATAGACCCTCCCTGTCACCCCTCAGGGTTAGGTCACTATATAGACCCTCCCTGTCACCCCTCAGGGTTAGGTCACTATATAGACCCTCCCTGTCACCCCTCAGGGTTAGGTCACTATATAGACCCTCCCTGTCACCCCTCAGGGTTAGGTCACTATATAGACCCTCCCTGTCACCCCTCAGGGTTAGGTCACTATATAGACCCTCCCTGTCACCCCTCAGGGTTAGGTCACTATATAGACCCTCCCTGTCACCCCTCAGGGTTAGGTCACTATATAGACCCTCCCTTTCACCCCTCAGGGTTAGGTCACTATATAGACCCTCCCTGTCACCCCTCAGGGTTAGGTCACTATATAGACCCTCCCTGTCACCCCTCAGGGTTAGGTCACTATATAGACCCTCCCTGTCACCCCTCAGGGTTAGGTCACTATATAGACCCTCCCTGTCACCCCTCAGGGTTAGGTCACTATATAGACCCTCCCTCTCACCCCTCAGGGTTAGGTCACTATATAGACCCTCCCTGTCACCCCTCAGGGTTAGGTCACTATATAGACCCTCCCTGTCACCCCTCAGGGTTAGGTCACTATATAGACCCTCCCTGTCACCCCTCAGGGTTAGGTCACTATATAGACCCTCCCTGTCACCCCTCAGGGTTAGGTCACTATATAGACCCTCCCTGTCACCCCTCAGGGTTAGGTCACTATATAGACCCTCCCTTTCACCCCTCAGGGTTAGGTCACTATATAGACCCTCCCTGTCACCCCTCAAGGTTAGGTCACTATATAGACCTGCCCTGTCACCCCTCAGGGTTAGGTCACTATATAGACCCTCCCTGTCACCCCTCAGGGTTAGGTCACTATATAGACCCTCCCTCTCACCCCTCAGGGTTAGGTCACTATATAGACCCTCCCTGTCACCCCTCAGGGTTAGGTCACTATATAGACCCTCCCTCTCACCCCTCAGGGTTAGGTCACTATATAGACCCTCCCTTTCACCCCTCAGGGTTAGGTCACTATATAGACCCTCCCTGTCACCCCTCAGGGTTAGGTCACTATATAGACCCTCCCTTTCACCCCTCAGGGTTAGGTCACTATATAGACCCTCCCTGTCACCCCTCAGGGTTAGGTCACTATATAGACCCTCCCTGTCACCCCTCAGGGTTAGGTCACTATATAGACCCTCCCTGTCACCCCTCAGGGTTAGGTCACTATATAGACCCTCCCTGTCACCCCTCAGGGTTAGGTCACTATATAGACCCTCCCTCTCACCCCTCAGGGTTAGGTCACTATATAGACCCTCCCTTTCACCCCTCAGGGTTAGGTCACTATATAGACCCTCCCTGTCACCCCTCAGGGTTAGGTCACTATATAGACCCTCCCTGTCACCCCTCAGGGTTAGGTCACTATATAGACCCTCCCTGTCACCCCTCAGGGTTAGGTCACTATATAGACCCTCCCTGTCACCCCTCAGGGTTAGGTCACTATATAGACCCTCCCTTTCACCCCTCAGGGTTAGGTCACTATATAGACCCTCCCTCTCACCCCTCAGGGTTAGGTCACTATATAGACCCTCCCTGTCACCCCTCAGGGTTAGGTCACTATATAGACCTGCCCTGTCACCCCTCAGGGTTAGGTCACTATATAGACCCTCCCTCTCACCCCTCAGGGTTAGGTCACTATATAGACCCTCCCTGTCACCCCTCAGGGTTAGGTCACTATATAGACCCTCCCTGTCACCCCTCAGGGTTAGGTCACTATATAGACCCTCCCTGTCACCCCTCAGGGTTAGGTCACTATATAGACCCTCCCTGTCACCCCTCAGGGTTAGGTCACTATATAGACCCTCCCTGTCACCCCTCAGGGTTAGGTCACTATATAGACCTGCCCTGTCACCCCTCAGGGTTAGGTCACTATATAGACCTGCCCTGTCACCCCTCAGGGTTAGGTCACTATATAGACCCTCCCTGTCACCCCTCAGGGTTAGGTCACTATATAGACCCTCCCTGTCACCCCTCAGGGTTAGGTCACTATATAGACCCTCCCTGTCACCCCTCAGGGTTAGGTCACTATATAGACCTGCCCTGTCACCCCTCAGGGTTAGGGTTATGTACAGTAGAGGGCATAAGAAATCCATATGGTGATAAACAACATCCTTGTTTAACATCCCACAGAAACTGACTTCGCAGCGGAATCCTCAGCCTAGCGTAGGACAGTATATTTTAACTGCTAGCTTTCTAGGTTGGTTTATGTGCCAGCTGTAGTCACGGCCCTGTCAGTAGGAGGCAGAGCTGGGGTTTAGAAGCCAGCTGTGTGACCTCTCCTGACCTCTATGACCTCTCCTGCCCCTGGGACACTCATCATCCAGCCCTGGGTTTATGTGCCTGCTCAAGGTTAGGCCAGCTCAGACACCAAACCCAGCTCAGACACCAACCCCAGGCAAGATACCAACCCCAGCTCAGACACCAACCCCAGCTCAGACACCAACCCCAGCTCAGACAACAACCCCAGCTCAGACAACAACCCCAGCTCAGACACCAACCCCAGCTCAGACACCAACCCCAGCTCAGACACCAAACCCAGCTCAGACACCAACCCCAGGCAAGATACCAACCCCAGCTCAGACACCAACCCCAGCTCAGACAACAACCCTAGCTCAGACACCAGCCCCAGCTCAGACAACAACCCCAGCTCAGACAACAACCCCAGCTCAGACACCAACCCCAGCTCAGACACCAAACCCAGCTCAGACACCAACCCCAACTCAGACAACAACCCCATCTTAGACACCAACCCCATCTCAGACACCAAACCCAGCTCAGACACCAACCCCAGCTCAGACAACAACCCCAGCTCAGACACCAACCCTAGCTCAGACACCAGCCCCAGCTCAGACACCAACCCCAGCTCAGACAACAACCCCAGCTCAGACACCAGCCCCAGCTCAGACACCAAACCCAGCTCAGACAACAACCCCATCTCAGACACCAACCCCAGCTCAGACACCAAACCCAGCTCAGACACCAACCCCAGCTCAGACACCAACCCCAGCTCAGACACCAAACCCAGCTCAGACACCAACCCCAGCTCAGACACCAACCCCAGCTCAGACACCAACCCCAGCTCAGACACCAACCCCAGCTCAGACACAGTCAGGTCACACAGCAGGAAGGCATCAGCTGCTTTAGCTGGAACCACCACGCTAAAATAAGCTAACCTAAGACTTACAGCTGATGAGCTAACCTAAGACTTACAGCTGATGAGCTAACCTAAGACTTACAGCTGAAGATGAGCTAACCTAAGACTTACAGGTGAAGATGAGCTAACCTAAGACTTACAGCTGATGAGCTAACCTAAGACTTGCAGGTGAAGATGAGCTAACCTAAGACTTACAGCTGAGATGAGCTAACCTAAGACTTACAGGTGAAGATGAGCTAACCTAACACTTACAGCTGAGATGAGCTAACCTAAGACTTACAGGTGAAGATGAGCTAGCCTAAGACTTACAGCTGAGATGAGCTAACCTAAGACTTACAGCTGAGATGAGCTAACCTAAGACTTACAGGTGAAGCTACAGCTAACCTAAGACTTACAGCTGAGATGAGCTAACCTAAGACTTACAGCTGAGATGAGCTAGCCTAAGACTTACAGCTGAGATGAGCTAACCTAAGACTTACAGGTGAAGCTACAGCTAACCTAAGACTTACAGCTGATGCGCTAACCTAAGACTTACAGCTGAAGATGCGCTAACCTAAGACTTACAGGTGAAGCTACAGCTAACCTAAGACTTACAGCTGAGATGAGCTAACCTAAGACTTACAGGTGAAGATGAGCTAACCTAAGACGTATAGCTGAGATGAGCTAACCTAAGACTTACAGTTGATGAGCTAGCCTAAGACTTACAGCTGAAGATGAGCTAACCTAAGACTTACAGGTGAAGCTACAGCTAACCTAAGACTTACAGCAGAGATGAGCTAACCTAAGACTTATAGCTGAGATGAGCTAAACTAAGACTTACAGCTGAAGATGAGCTAACCTAAGACTTACAGCTGAAGATGAGCTAACCTAAGACTTACAGCTGAAGATGAGCTAACCTAAGACTTACAGCTGAAGCTACAGCTAACCTAAGACTTACAGCTGAAGCTACAGCTAACCTAAGACTTACAGCTGAAGCTACAGCTAACCTAAGACTTACAACTCAAGCTACATCCACACACATTTGTATCAAAATAAATGGTGTTGTGTCTTTGTTTTGATTAGTTTAGTAAAGAAGTCTACAAAGTGTAAAACCAGAGAGTGTATTGTACTCTACCCGATTTAGCCTCTCGCCAGAGGGCGAGGAGCGAGATCTGAAGTGCTGGGGTGCAGGCCTCTCAGAGCGCTCCAGCAGGTCCTCCGCAGAGGCTGACTTGCCAGAGTTCCGGGCTGGAACTGCCCTCTCAAAGGCTCCATCGCCTCGCAGGAAAAACTCCTGGCTCTGGAGTGCCTCATAGTCCTGGGCTGGTTCTTCTCTACCAAGGCTGGATCTGGGCAGCTCTCCCTCTAGTAGCCTGTGGAATCCCGAGGTGTCTGGGTGGGTGGTGGAGATTGAGGCTGGGGCCTTGGCCTGGATGCGTGGTGCAGTGACCCTGCCTGGATAGAAGCCCTGGAGGCCAGGAGGCAGGGTGGAGCAGAGCCTTCCCCCACCAGAGAGACTGCTGTCTTGACCAAGAGGCTCCTGAAGAGAGGCTAGGCTGGTGGTGGAGGTTGAAGAAACACTCCGGGTGTCTGTAAAGGGCTGCAGGTAGGCGCTGTGAGGGCGGTCACGGTGGGCACGCCCTCCCTCTGACCTGTCCCTATCCCTGTCTGTCCTCCAGCTTCTCTTCCTCTCCATGTAGTCGGCCAGGGCGTCCTGCTGCAGCTGCCGGAGCTCCGGCCGGGACACGGCTAGACTAGCCTGGGAGCCCTGGAGGCCCTGGGGAGCCTGGGAGCCCTGGAGGCGCTGGGGAGCCTGGGAGCTGGAGCTCAGGCTGCGACTGGCAGCCATCTCAAACATCCTCCTGCGGTCCGCCACGCTGGTCTCTGTACCTGGTAAAAGAAACAGCTGGTGCTGGCTAGTCCTCCTTGGGTCAGACTCCAACCCCACCTAGAAGAAGAAGAACAAGAAACCTTTATTTTCCAGAAAACAGAAATGTGTCTCTTGCTTTCTAACCCAACCCCCTAAGACACACACACCAAGTCGCAGTGCAGCGCTCTGAATGTAGAGCCTACCAGATGGGCTAAATGCCTTTTATGCTCACTTCGAGGGAAGCAACACTGAAGCATGCATGAGAGCACCAGCTGTTCCAGACGACTGTGATCACCCTCTCCGTAGCCTTTAAACAATCAACATTCACAAGGCCACGGGGCCAGACGGATTACCAGGGCATGTACTCCGAGCATGTGTGGACCAACTGGCAAGTGTCTTCACTGACATTTTCAATCTCTCCCTGACCGAGTCTGTAATAGCTACATGTTTCAAGAAGAACCCCATAGTCCCTGTGCCCAAGAAAGCGAAAGTAACCTGCCTAAATGACTACCGACCCGTAGCACTTACATCTGTAGCCATGAAATGCTTTGAAATGCTGGACATGACTCACATCAACACCATCATCCCGGAAATCCTAGACCAACTCCAATTTGCATACCGCCCCAACAGATCCACAGAAGAGGCCATCTCAATCACACTCCACACTGCCCTTTCCCACCTGGACAAAAGGAACACCTATGTGAGAATGCTGTTCATTGACTACAGCTCAGCGTTCAACACCATAGTGCCCACAAAGCTCATCACTAAGCTACGGACCCTTGGACTAAACACCTCCCTCTGCAACTGGATGCTGGACTTCCAGACGGGCCGCCCCCAGGTGGTAAGGGTAGGCAACAACACATCTGCCACGCTGATCCTCAACACGGGGGCCCCTCAGGGGTGCGTGCTTAGTCCCCTCCTGTACTTCCTGTTCACCCACAACTGAGTGGCCAAGCACAACTCCAACACCATCATTACGTTTGCCGAAAACACAACGGTGGTAGGCCTGATCACCGACAATGATGAGACAATCTATATGGAGGAAGTCAGAGACCTGGCAGTGTGGTGCCAGGACAACAACCTCTGCCTCAACGTGATCAAGACAAAGGAGCTGATCATGGACTACAGGAAAAGGAGGGCCGAACACTCCCCCATTCACATTGACGGTGGAGCGGTTCGAGAGTTTGTGTCCACATCACCAACCAACTATCATGTTCCAAACACACCAAGAAAGGAAAGGAGACTAAAAAGATTTGGCATGGGTCCCCAGATCCTCAAAAAGTTCTACAGCTCCAACATTGACCGGTTGCATCACTGCCTGGTATGGCAACTGCTAAGGCGCTACTTGAGGGTAGTGTGTACAGCCCAGTACATCACTGGGGCCAAGCTTCCTGCCATCCAGGACCTCTATACTAGGCAGTGTTAGAGGAAGGCCCTAAAAAAATGTGAAAGACTCCAGTCATCCAAGTCATCGACTGTTCTCTCTGCTACCGCACGGCACCGGACAGTGAAGGGCCAAGAGCCCCCCCTTTGTTTTTACACTGCTGCTACTCGCTGTTTATTATCTATGCATAGTCACTTTACCCCTAACTAAATATACATATTACCTTGACTAACCCGTACCCCTGCACATTGCCTCGGTACCAGTATCCCCTCTATATAACCTTGTTATTGTTATTTTATTGTGTTACTTGAAAAAAAAAAAAAAAAAAGTACTTTAGTTAATTTAATAAATATTTTTTCAACTCTATTTCTTGAACTGCATTGTTGGTTAAGGGCTTGTAAGTAAGTATTTCACTATAAGGTCTACTACACCTGTTGTATTCGGCCCATGTGACAAATAAAATGTTATTTTATTTGAGTAAGGTTTTAGAAGTACAGGGTCAGCCACAGTGCAGCATCACTGAACGGAGAGCAGTAAGGGTTTAGGAAGTACAGGGTCAGCCACAGTGCAGCATCCCTGAATGGAGAGCAGTAAGGGTTTAGGAAGTACAGGGTCAGCCACAGTGCAGCATCACTGAACGGAGAGCAGTAAGGGTTTAGGAAGTACAGGGTCAGCCACAGTGCAGCATCCCTGAATGGAGAGCAGTAAGGGTTTAGGAAGTACAGGGTCAGCCACAGTGCAGCATCCCTGAATGGAGAGCAGTAAGGGTTTAGGAAGTACAGGGTCAGCCACAGTGCAGCATCACTGAATGGAGAGCAGTAAGGGTTTAGGAAGTACAGGGTCAGCCACAGTGCAGCATCACTGAATGGAGAGCAGTAAGGGTTTAGGAAGTACAGGGTCAGCCACAGTGCAGCATCCCTGAATGGAGAGCAGTAAGGGTTTAGGAAGTACAGGGTCAGCCACAGTGCAGAATCCCTGAATGGAGAGCAGTAAGGGTTTAGGAAGTACAGGGTCAGCCACAGTGCAGCATCACTGAACGGAGAGCAGTAAGGGTTTAGGAAGTACAGGGTCAGCCACAGTGCAGCATCACTGAACGGAGAGCAGTAAGGGTTTAGGAAGTACAGGGTCAGCCACAGTGCAGCATCACTGAACGGAGAGCAGTAAGGTTTTAGGAAGTACAGGGTCAGCCACAGTGCAGCATCCCTGAATGGAGAGCAGTAAGGGTTTAGGAAGTACAGGGTCAGCCACAGTGCAGCATCCCTGAATGGAGAGCAGTAAGGGTTTAGGAAGTACAGGGTCAGCCACAGTGCAGCATCCCTGAACGGAGAGCAGTAAGGGTTTAGGAAGTACAGGGTCAGCCACAGTGCAGCATCACTGAACGGAGAGCAGTAAGGGTTTAGGAAGTACAGGGTCAGCCACAGTGCAGCATCACTGAACGGAGAGCAGTAAGGGTTTAGGAAGTACAGGGTCAGCCACAGTGCAGCATCACTGAACGGAGAGCAGTAAGGGTTTAGGAAGTACAGGGTCAGCCACAGTGCAGCATCACTGAACGGAGAGCAGTAAGGGTTTAGGAAGTAAAGGGTCAGCCACAGTGCAGCATCACTGAACGGAGAGCAGTAAGGGTTTAGGAAGTACAGGGTCAGCCACAGTGCAGCATCACTGAATGGAGAGCAGTAAGGGTTTAGGAAGTGCAGGGTCAGCCACAGTGCAGCATCCCTGAATGGAGAGCAGTAAGGGTTTAGGAAGTACAGGGTCAGCCACAGTGCAGCATCACTGAATGGAGAGCAGGAAGGGTTTAGGAAGTACAGGGTCAGCCACAGTGCAGCATCCCTGAATGGAGAGCAGTAAGGGTTTAGGAAGTACAGGGTCAGCCACAGTGCAGCATCCCTGAATGGAGAGCAGGAAGGGTTTAGGAAGTACAGGGTCAGCCACAGTGCAGCATCCCTGAATGGAGAGCAGTAAGGGTTTAGGAAGTACAGGGTCAGCCACAGTGCAGCATCCCTGAATGGAGAGCAGCAAGGGTTGCAGCTCACTCATCTCAATATCTGCGGTGCTGTTCGCTGCAACGCCATCTCACTGAGTCTACCTTTAAGTGTCTTGATTAAGGGCAAAACAGCAGGAGATAGGATCTTGGATACTTTGACTCACCTCATGCATGTTCTCAGGCTCGGAGTAGGACCTCTTCTTCTTCTCCATGGTGAGTCGCTTACGCCCACCGATACGGGCCGGGACTGGTGGGCCCATGGCCAGGACGCTGAGGAGCTCTGGAGGACCGAACCTATCGGGCTCTGGGGTGACAACGTGCCTCTCTTTGGGGGTGTGAGGTGAGGGAAAGGTGGCTGGGGCTGGGATTGGGTCTGGGACAGTGACCGTAAGCCTCTCTTTGGGGGTGTGAGGCGAGTGAAAGGTGGTTGGGGCTGGGATTGGGACTGGGTCTGGGACAGTGACCGTAAGCCTTTCTTTGGGGGTGTGAGTGTTGGTAGCTAGGGCAAGGGCTCGGGTGGAGGCTTGGACAGTAGTGGAGACAATGGAGGGTTTGGGGCTGGTCTTAGGTGCCTTCCTCTTGGCGGGGATGGGAGGGGAGTGGTTGTTATCACTCCCGTTGGCGCTGATTCCCAGATCCCTGCGTCTGAAGGAGGTGGATCTGAGCACCTTGGACTGGGCGTCCTTGATACTGTTCCTGTAGGCCCGATTAAAGGACGTGTCCTGGATGGTCCCCAGTAGGTCCTGCAGGTCATCCCTCCAATGGAACTCTCTGTCCCCATCCCTGTCAAAATCACAATGAGAATACCTTTTATTCACCAAGTACATTAACCTTTGACCTGGTGACAGAATATACAGACAGAATATAGACAATGTAATATACACATCATTTACACAATCTATACACAATCTATACACTATACACCAACATAAACTGAGTGTACAAAATATTAAGACCACCTGCTCTTTCCATGACATAGACTGACCAGGTGAATCCAGGTGAAAACTATGATCCCTTATTGATGTCACTTGTTAAATCCACTTCAATCAGTGTAGATGAAGGGCAGGAGACGGGTTAAAGACAACATGTTAAGCCTGGAGACAATTGAGACATAGATTGTGTGTGTGTATAGAGGGTGAATGGACAAGACAAAATATTAAAGTGCCTTTGAACGGGGTATGGTAGTAGGTGCCAGGCGCGTATGTATTTTACCTTTATTTCACTAGGCAAGTCAGTTAAGAACAAATTCTTATTTTCAATGACAGCCTAGGAACAGTGGGTTAACTGGTCTAGGAACAGTGGGTTAAGTGCCTGTTCAGGGGCAGAACGACAGATTTGTACCTTGTCAGCTCGGGGATTTGAACTTGCAACCTTCCGGTTACTAGTCCAACGCTCTAACCACTAGGCTACCCTGCCGCCCCATTGAGGCTGTTCTGAAGATAAAAGGGGAGGTGCAACACAATATTAGGAAGGAGTTCCTTATGTTTTGTACACTTTGTATATACAATATTGAACGATTACCTGTCTCTGTCGTGGCCCTCCTGGCTCCCCAGTTGGAAGGTGCTCCTGCTCCTCTGCAGGGCCGAGCCAGGGTGAGGGTCCTGGGGATTAGGGTGGTGGTGATGGGGGTACCTGGAGCTCTGGGTCTGGTCACAACTCCCTGGCCTCTGCTGCTCTGCGTAATGATGACCCTCGTGGGCCACCGTTGTTTTCCAATGATGTGAGCTAGAGGAGGAGCTCAGTGTTCTGCAGGTGCTGCTGGGGCTGCTAGTTCTCTCCAGCGTGCTACGCAGGTCATCCATACCAGCCCTCTCATGGTGCTGGGGCTGAGACTGGGGCTGAGACTGGGGCTGGGTTGGACGGGAGGAGGAGGGCCTCGGATTGGTGTGGTTGGCGCTGGTGCTTTTACTCCTCTGCTTCCCCTGCCCATGGCTCTGCTCGCGGCCCTCGAAGCGGTTCACTTTCTCCAGAACAGAGAGGCTCCTCTGGTGACTACTCTGGCTGTTGCCGGAGCTCTCTGGACTGTCACAACGCTGGACATCTGCTAGGACGTTCTGCAGCTGGGTCAGGGGGTGCTCTGGTCCCCTCTGGTCCCTCTGCGGTTGGGGGGGAATTGGATCGCTGTAGTACCAAAGGGGGGACCTGGATCTATGGTCATTGACCTGAAGGTCTGGCCCCTGGGCCCTCTGCTCTACCCACTGGTCAGACACCTGGGCCCTCTGCTCTACCTGTTGGTCTGGCCCTTGGGCCCTCTGCTCTACCCGCTGGTTAGACACCTGTGCCCTCTGCTCTACCTGCTGGTCAGGCCCCTGGGCCCTCTGCTCTACCTGCTGGTCAGGCCCCTGGGCCCTCCGCTCTACCTGCTGGTCAGGCCCCTGGGCCCTCCGCTCTACCTGCTGGTCAGGCCCCTGGGCCCTCTGCTCTACCCGCTGGTCAGACACCTGTGCCCTCTGCTCTACCTGCTGGTCAGGCCCCTGGGCCCTCCGCTCTACCTGCTGGTCAGGCCCCTGGGCCCTCCGCTCTACCTGCTGGTCAGGCCCCTGGGCCCTCCGCTCTACCTGCTGGTCAGGCCCCTGGGCCCTCTGCTCTACCCGCTGGTCAGACACCTGTGCCCTCCGCTCTACCCGCTGGTCAGGCCCCTGGGCCCTCCGCTCTACCTGCTGGTCAGGCCCCTGGGCCCTCTGCTCTACCCGCTGGTCAGACACCTGTGCCCTCCGCTCTACCCGCTGGTCAGGCCCCTGGGCCCTCCGCTCTACCTGCTGGTCAGGCCCCTGTGCCCTCTGCTCTACCCGCTGGTCAGACACCTGTGCCCTCTGCTCTACCCGCTGGTCAGACACCTGTGCCCTCTGCTCTACCTGCTGGTCAGGCCCCTGTGCCCTCTGCTCTACCCGCTGGTCAGACACCTGTGCTGGGGTACTAGTGCTGTTGCTCCCCTGGGGAACATGTCCCTGTGCGATCTTACTGGGCATGGTGGTGCCTGCCACTGGGTGACTAGTGTGGTGACTGGGCTCTGTGTGTCTGACCTGCCCTTCCTCCCTGATCTGGCCCTGTCGATGGTGCTCAGGGCAGCTCTCTGAGCCCTGGGAGTACTTGGGTAGCCTCTCTCCCCGTGGTTGGACTGGAGTGTATGGGTCCCTTCTCTCCTGGCCTATAGACTGGCCTATAGACTGGCCTATAGACTGGACTGAGGAGAGTCTGGATGCCTGACCCTGGCCTTGGCTCTGACCCAGTCCCTGGCCTTGGCTCTGACCCTGGCTCTGACCCTGGCCTTGGCTCTGACCCTGACCTTGGCTCTGACCCTGACTTTGGCTCTGACCCTGTCCCTGGCCTTGGCTCTGACCCTGTCCCTGGCTCTGACCCTGTCCTTGGCTCTGACCCTGTCCCTGGCCTTGGCTCTGACACTGTCCTTGGCTCTGACCCTGTCCCTGGCTCTGACACTGTCCTTGACCCTGGCTCTGACCCTGGCTCTGACCCTGACACTGTCCCTGATCCTGACCCTGTCCCTGATCCTGACCCTGGCTCTGACCCTGTCCCTGATCCTGACCCTGGCTCTGACCCTGATCCTGACCCTGGCTCTGACCCTGTCCTTGGCTCCTCTGGCTCTGCCTTTGGGATACGGTCTGTCCCTCTCCCTTCAGATGAGACCTGTAGAGACCCAGTTTAGTTTGGGTCTCCTCGTACCCTGACTTTCCCCCCACTCTGTCTGCGGGTTGGGTTGGATGAGCTGGCTGTTTGGGTGGAGGCTGAGCAAAGTCAGGATGCTGAGGCTGGCCAGAGGAAGTGACATAGGAGGATATAGAGGGGTTGCTTTGGTATCCATTCTCCACCACTACCGCCATCCCTGTATCCACACTGACCCCCAGCCTTAACCCCTGGAGCTCTCTCTGTCTGCTCAGACTGCTCTCCCTGGCCAGGGCTGGGTACATGCTGCTGGGGTTGGGGCTGCTGGTGGGCATCTGGGCATAGTGGGGCTCCGGTGGGGGTACAGGGTAGATGCCCTGGGGCAGCATGAGGCAGCCAGACTGGGTGGATGTTTGCTGGGGCTCGGGGGGCGGTGGGAAGCCCTGACCCACGCCCTGTTTGGGCTTGGTGGTAGGGCTAGAAGAAGAAGAAGACATGTTTTGTAACAACAACAACAACAACAACAACAACATACACATGACTACATTAGAGAAACAGAGATGACTGGTGAAACAAACACAACTCATGATGTCCATGGGTTTGCTAATAGATACAATAAAAGAATAATAATAAAATTAAAATAATAAATACCTGCTCTCAGGACTCTTCTCTATGACGGTGTGGAGCTGGCCCTCGGCCCCGTAGGAGCCCTTCCCCGAGCCGGAGGCCACGGAGCCAGAGGAGTGGTACCAGGAGGAGGTGGACCCCTTGTGGAGAGCCCTGAGGGAGCGAGCCTGATCCAGGCTGGACCACGAATTTGGTCTCTCATGGTTCCTGATAGCCGCGTAGCTGTCGCTCCGCATGGGAGGAGCCGGCGCCCCCTTCAGGCTCTCGTAGGAACTGCGGCTGGCGCTCTGACCCCAAATGGGCCCAACACTGTGACGGTTGGGGTTATTACCATGGTTACCACCACCGCTACTTCCGCCACTGCTGTTACTACTGCTACTGGTGGCGCGGTAACAGGCGGCCCCGCCCACACTACAAGACCCCGCCCTGCCAGTCTCGTGGCTGCGTAGCAACGCAGCAGAGGCGGAGCTAACCTCGTGCTCCTGAGCACCGCCCTGCTGGGGGTCGTAGACCGTATGGACATATCGGATGTCAGCTTGCTGCATTCCCTCTGCCCCGGCCCCGCCCCCTCCACTAATCCCACCCCTCTGCGGAACCGTCTCCATGGAGTACGATCTCTCTTTACCAAAGGTCGGAGCGGCCGCAAGGTACTCTGGGATACTAGAGCTGGTGGAGAAGGAGGAGTAGGCTGAGTCTCTCTTGCTGTGAAGGTGGTCCATGCTGTTGGAGGACTTGGAGGCAGACAGCTGGTGGCAGGAAGAGCTGGAGAGTACAGAAGTCCTTTATTTATCATTAGCAGTAGTAGGCTGCTCCAGCTGGAGACAGCATAACATATTATGTAGGGTAAAAACCATTCCATTGCGGTCCTCTCTGGAAATGATGATTACAAAGACAAGACAAGGATCAATAAGGCAGAACAAAAAGGTCATAGAAAAAGCCCATGTTAAAGAGCAGCACCTGTAGGCTGGGTGGCCGTGGTGTTCCCCAAGGCTCTCCATACTTCCTCTAGAACTGTACTGGTCCGGACTCTTCCTCAGGTAACCTGGGTCGTAGCCCGACAGGTCTGTAGTAGACGCACTGCGGAAGAGAAAGAGAGAGAGGTGTAAAGGAGGGAGAGAGAGAGATATAGAGAGAGGTGTAAAGGAGAAAGGGAGAGAGAGACAGAGAGGAATAAGACAGAAAGAGATAGGGATGGAGGTGTGACCAGGCACTAGGGATGGAGGTGTGACCAGGCACTAGGGATGGAGGTGTGACCAGGCACTAGGGATGGAGGTGTGACCAGACACTAGGGATGGAGGTGTGACCAGACACTAAGGATGGAGGTGTGACTAGGGATGGAGGTGTGACCAGGCACTAGGGATGCAGGTGTGACCAGACACTAGGGATGGAGGTGTGACCAGACACTAGGGATGGAGGTGTGACCAGACACTAGGGATGGAGGTGTGACCAGACACTAGGGATGGAGGTGTGACCAGACACTATGGATGGAGGTGTGACCAGACACTAGAGATGGAGGTGTGACCAGGCACTAGGGATGGAGGTGTGACCAGACACTAGGGATGGAGGTGTGACCAGACACTAGGGATGGAGGTGTGACCAGACACTAGGGATGGAGGTGTGACCAGACACTATGGATGGAGGTGTGACCAGACACTAGAGATGGAGGTGTGACCAGGCACTAGGGATGGAGGTGTGACCAGACACTAGGGATGGAGGTGTGACCAGACACTAGGGATGGAGGTGTGACCAGACACTAGGGATTGAGGTGTGACTAGGGATGGAGGTGTGACCAGACACTAGAGATGGAGGTGTGACCAGGCACTAGGGATGGAGGTGTGACCAGACACTAGGGATGGAGGTGTGACTAGGGATGGAGGTGTGACCAGACACTAGGGATGGAGGTGTGACTAGGGATGGAGGTGTGACCAGACACTAGGGATGGAGGTGTGACCAGACACTAGGGATGGAGGTGTGACTAGGGATGGAGGTGTGACCAGACACTAAGGATGGAGGTCCTTCCGGGTTGGAGCGAGCGGTCGCATCTGCACTCGGTCCGCAGGTAGTATTACATTTCATTACATGTCATTATAGTACAACGGTTTGATTTGTCTAATCTTAGCAATTTCTTCTTAGCTAGCTACATAGCCGTCTTTGTATCATAGATAATTGCGTAATTATCGTATTTCGTCGTCCTAACGCAGTCTACACTGCCCTGCAGCTAGCCAGCTAGCTAACGTCCACCGTTAGCTAGTCCACCGTCTACCGATTAGCAGCACAACTATTACACTCAACTGAACAACTTGATTAGTGTAGTGTTAGCTAGCTACATAGTTGTCGTTGCTGTCTTCGTATCCAAGATAATTGTGTAGTTTAGAGTGTGTAGTTTTAGAGTGATTATCTTAATTTACCGAGGTTAGCTAGCCAGCTATTTGTCGTCCTTATCGTAGGAGACACTGCTAGCTAGCCAACAGCTAGCCAACGTCTACCGAACAGAACTTCCGCACTCAACAATCCGGTCGCATTTCGCTTCGCTCCACAGGTAGTATCACATTTTTCATTTAATTTCATTACAGTACAACGGCTTGATTTGTTTGATCGTAGCTAGCTACATAGCTAGCTACATAGCCGTCTTTGTATCAAAGATAATTGTGTAGTCTAGAGCGATTTCCTAGGTTAGCTAGCCAGCTATTGTCGTTCTTTTAACGCAACGTAACGTAATCAACACTGCTAGCTAGCCAGCTAGCCCCGAATAGCAGCACAGTAGAAACTATTACACTCAACGGAACGACTTGATTAGTGTAGTGTCAACAACGCAGCCATTGCCAGCTAGCCTACATAGTCAACAACGCAGCCTCTGCCAGCTAGCCTACTTCAGCAGTACTGTATCATTTTAATCATTTTAGTCAATAAGATTCTTGCTACGTAAGATTAACTTTCTGAACACTCGAGACGTGTAGTCCACTTGTCATTCCAATCTCCTTTGCATTAGCGTAGCCTCTTGTGTAGCCTGTCAACTATGTGTCTGTCTATCCCTGTTCTCTCCTCTCTGCACAGACCATACAAACGCTCCACACCGCGTGGCCGCGGCCACCCTAATCTGGTGGTCCCAGCGCGCACGACCCACGTGGAGTTCCAGGTCTCCGGTAGCCTCTGGAACTGCCGATCTGCGGCCAACAAGGCAGAGTTCATCTCAGCCTATGCCTCCCTCCAGTCCCTCGACTTCTTGGCACTGACGGAAACATGGATCACCACAGACAACACTGCTACTCCTACTGCTCTCTCTTCGTCTGCCCACGTGTTCTCGCACACCCCGAGAGCTTCTGGTCAGCGGGGTGGTGGCACCGGGATCCTCATCTCTCCCAAGTGGTCATTCTCTCTTTCTCCCCTTACCCATCTGTCTATCGCCTCCTTTGAATTCCATGCTGTCACAGTTACCAGCCCTTTCAAGCTTAACATCCTTATCATTTATCGCCCTCCAGGTTCCCTCGGAGAGTTCATCAATGAGCTTGATGCCTTGATAAGCTCCTTTCCTGAGGACGGCTCACCTCTCACAGTTCTGGGCGACTTTAACCTCCCCACGTCTACCTTTGACTCATTCCTCTCTGCCTCCTTCTTTCCACTCCTCTCCTCTTTTGACCTCACCCTCTCACCTTCCCCCTACTCACAAGGCAGGAAATACGCTCGACCTCATCTTTACTAGATGCTGTTCTTCCACTAACCTCATTGCAACTCCCCTCCAAGTCTCCGACCACTACCTTGTATCCTTTTCCCTCTCGCTCTCATCCAACACTTCCCACACTGCCCCTACTCGGATGGTATCGCGCCGTCCCAACCTTCGCTCTCTCTCCCCCGCTACTCTCTCCTCTTCCATCCTATCATCTCTTCCCTCTGCTCAAACCTTCTCCAACCTATCTCCTGATTCTGCCTCCTCAACCCTCCTCTCCTCCCTTTCTGCATCCTTTGACTCTCTATGTCCCCTATCCTCCAGGCCGGCTCGGTCCTCCCCTCCCGGCTCGGTCCTCCCCTCTCGACGACTCATTGCGAGCTCACAGAACAGGGCAGCCGAGCGGAAATGGAGGAAAACTCGCCTCCCTGCGGACCTGACATCCTTTCACTCCCTCCTCTCTACATTTTCCTCTTCTCTCTCTGCTGCTAAAGCCACTTTCTACCACTCTAAATTCCAAGCATCTGCCTCTAACCCTAGGAAGCTCTTTGCAACCTTCTCCTCCCTCCTGAAACCTCCTCCCCCTCCCCCCCTCCTCCCTCTCTGCAGATGACTTCGTCAACCATTTTGAAAAGAAGGTCGACGACATCCGATCCTCGTTTGCTAAGTCAAACGACACCGCTGGTTCTGCTCACACTGCCCTACCCTGTGCTCTGACCTCTTTCTCCCCTCTCTCTCCAGATGAAATCTTGCGTCTTGTGACGGCCGGCCGCCCAACAACCTGCCCGCTTGACCCTATCCCCTCCTCTCTTCTCCAGACCATTTCCGGAGACCTTCTCCCTTACCTCACCTCGCTCATCAACTCATCCCTGACCGCTGGCTACGTCCCTTCCGTCTTCAAGAGAGCGAGAGTTGCACCCCTTCTGAAAAAACCTACACTCGATCCCTCCGATGTCAACAACTACAGACCAGTATCCCTTCTTTCTTTTCTCTCCAAAACTCTTGAACGTACCGTCCTTGGCCAGCTCTCCCGCTATCTCTCTCAGAATGACCTTCTTGATCCAAATCAGTCAGGTTTCAAGACTAGTCATTCAACTGAGACTGCTCTTCTCTGTATCACGGAGGCGCTCCGCACTGCTAAAGCTAACTCTCTCTCCTCTGCTCTCATCCTTCTAGACCTATCGGCTGCCTTCGATACTGTGAACCATCAGATCCTCCTCTCCACCCTCTCCGAGTTGGGCATCTCCGGCGCGGCCCACGCTTGGATTGCGTCCTACCTGACAGGTCGCTCCTACCAGGTGGCGTGGCGAGAATCCGTCTCCACACCACGTGCTCTCACCACTGGTGTCCCCCAGGGCTCTGTTCTAGGCCCTCTCCTATTCTCGCTATACACCAAGTCACTTGGCTCTGTCATAACCTCACATGGTCTCTCCTATCATTGCTATGCAGACGACACACAATTAATCTTCTCCTTTCCCCCTTCTGATGACCAGGTGGCGAATCGCATCTCTGCATGTCTGGCAGACATATCAGTGTGGATGACGGATCACCACCTCAAGCTGAACCTCGGCAAGACGGAGCTGCTCTTCCTCCCGGGGAAGGACTGCCCGTTCCATGATCTCGCCATCACGGTTGACAACTCCATTGTGTCCTCCTCCCAGAGATGTGTGTGATGTGTGACCAGACACTAGGGATGGAGGTGTGACCAGACACTAGTGATGGAGGTGTGACCAGACACTAGGGATGGAGATGTGACCAGACACAAGGGATGGAGGTGTGACCAGGCACTAGGGATGGAGGTGTGACCAGACACTAGGGATGGAGGTGTGACCAGACACTAGGGATGGAGGTGTGACCAGACACTAAGGATGGAGGTGTGACCAGACACTAGGGATGGAGGTGTGAGCAGACACTAGGGATGGAGGTGTGACCAGGCACTAGGGATGGAGGTGTGACCAGGCACTAGGGATGGAGGTGTGACCAGACACTAAGGATGGAGGTGTGACTAGGGATGGAGGTGTGACTAGGGATGGAGATGTGACCAGACACTAGGGATGGAGGTGTGACCAGACACTAGGGATGGAGGTGTGACCAGACACTAGGGATGGAGGTGTGACCAGGCACTAGGGATGGAGGTGTGACCAGACACTAAGGATGGAGGTGTGACTAGGGATGGAGGTGTGACCAGGCACTAGGGATGGAGGTGTGACCAGGCACTAGGGATGGAGGTGTGACCAGGCACTAGGGATGGAGGTGTGACCAGACACTAGGGATGGAGGTGTGACCAGACACTAGGGATGGAGGTGTGACCAGACACTAGGGATGGAGGTGTGACCAGACACTAGGGATGGAGGTGTGACCAGACACTAGGGATGGACTAGGGATGGAGGTGTAACCAGACACTAGGGATGAAGGTGTGACCAGACACTAGGGATGGAGGTGTGACCAGACACTAGGGATGGAGGTGTGACCAGACACTAGGGATGGAGGTGTGACCAGACACTAGGGATGGAGGTGTGACCAGACACTAGGGATGGAGGTGTGACCAGGCACTAGGGATGGAGGTGTGACCAGGCACTAGGGATGGAGGTGTGACCAGACACTAGGGATGGAGGTGTGACCAGACACTAGGGATGGAGGTGTGACCAGACACTAGGGATGGAGGTGTGACCAGACACTAGGGATGGAGGTGTGACCAGACACTAGGGATGGAGGTGTGACCAGACACTAGGGATGGAGGTGTGACCAGACACTAGGGATGGAGGTGTGACCAGACACTAGGGATGGAGGTGTGACCAGACACTAGGGATGGAGGTGTGACCAGACACTAGGATTGGAGGTGTGACCAGACACTAGGGATGGAGGTGTGACCAGACACTAGGGATGGAGGTGTGACCAGACACTAGGGATGGACTAGGGATGGAGGTGTGACCAGACACTAGGGATGGAGGTGTGACCAGACACTAGGGATGGAGGTGTGACCAGACACTAGGATTGGAGGTGTGACCAGACACTAGGGATGGAGGTGTGACCAGACACTAGGGATGGAGGTGTGACCAGACACTAGGGATGGACTAGGGATGGAGGTGTGACCAGACACTAGGGATGGAGGTGTGACCAGACACTAGGGATGGAGGTGTGACCAGACACTAGGATTGGAGGTGTGACCAGACACTAGGGATGGAGGTGTGACCAGACACTAGGGATGGAGGTGTGACCAGACACTAGGGATGGAGATATGACCAGGCACTAGGGATGGAGATATGAGCATGCGGGTCAGTGCAGAGGAGATGTGACCAGACACTAGGGATGGAGATATGAGCATGCGGGTCAGTGCAGAGGAGATGTGACCAGACACTAGGGATGGAGGTGTGACCAGACACTAGGGATGGAGATGTGACCAGACACTAGGGATGGAGATATGAGCATGCGGGTCAGTGCAGAGGAGATGTGACCAGACACTAGGGATGGAGGTGTGACCAGACACTAGGGATGGAGATGTGACCAGACACTAGGGATGGAGATATGAGCATGCGGGTCAGTGCAGAGGAGATGTGACCAGACACTAGGGATGGAGATGTGACCAGACACTAGGGATGGAGATGTGACCAGACACTAGGGATGGAGATATGAGCATGCGGGTCAGTGCAGAGGAGATGTGACCAGACACTAGGGATGGAGATATGAGCATGCGGGTCAGTGCAGAGGAGATGTGACCAGACACTAGGGATGGAGATATGAGCATGCGGGTCAGTGCAGAGGAGATGTGACCAGACACTAGGGATGGAGATATGAGCATGCGGGTCAGTGCAGAGGAGATGTGACCAGACACTAGGGATGGAGATGTGACCAGACACTAGGGATGGAGATATGAGCATGCGGGTCAGTGCAGAGGAGATGTAGTCTTTGTCTGTGTCTGTAAATTGTAGTTCGTATGTATAAGTTTGTAACTGAAGAGATTTTTTTCATGATGTAACAATTCCCCACCGATTTATCCAGAATAAACAATGTCAGTTCCCCGTTGATTAAACCAGTTTCAACCATCAATGGGGCCCCTGGGCTTGTTGCCCTTGTATGGTTATATAGGTGGAGGAGGGGGGATGGCAGGCAGAGTGTGTGTGTGTGTGTGTGTGTGTGTGTGTGTGTGTGTGTGTGTGTGTGTGTGTGTGTGTGTGTGTGTGTGCGTACATGTGACGTGTGTGTAGTCTGCATGCCTGTGTGTGTGTGTAGTCTGCATGCCTGTGTGTGTGTGTGTGTGTCGTCTGCATGCCTGTGTGTGTGTGTGTGTGTGTTTGTGACGTGTGTGTAGTCTGCATGCCTGTGTGTGTGTGTGTGTGCGTGTGTGTGTGTGTGCTGGGGGATGGTAGGGGCCCAGTGTTGGTTGATATTTCTACAGCAGTAATGACGATGAGGAGGACGTAACAGCTCTGAGATCAGCACTAATCGCTCTTATAGCAGCGCAATTACCTCGAGTTCTCTCCTACCAATTACCTTAATTTCTCTCCTACCATACTCTCAGAACTGGACAGGCTGCTATTTGCCTCTCCCTCTCTCTTCTCCACCCTCTCTCACTTTCTCTTCTCTCTCAGCAAATAACTGCCGACATTGGACGACCCGAGAGGGAGTGGGAGCTGCCATGGGAACGGTAGAGGTGAGGGGAGGTGTCACCAGGAATGTCCATCCATAGCAGACAGATGACGTCAATACCCCCCCCTCCCACCCCCTCATTCTGTTCTGACATCACTGACTTATAGGGCCTCAATGTCCTGGTCTGAACACAACAACAGTCTACATATAGACAGGTTGGTTGTTTAGCAACCAAAGTGACGCGGGTACAACTATGGTGCAAAACAGACGGTGTTGGCTTTGATTGTTGACAACATGTAAACTATATTTAGTCTCCAAATGTTGACTGAAAACATAAATAAATGTGCACAATGAACACTTGTTGTCTCTCAAATACACCGTTACAGTTGTTGCTTAGCTAGCTAGCGAATTTGAGCTATATTAGCATAGATGTGACTTCAGTCAAAACACATAAAAACAAGACATCGTATCAATACCAAGATGAAACGAGCCACCTACAATTCCCCACATGGTAGCGTCTTGTCATTGTTGCATCCAGAATCACAACACACTGCCTTCTGCCTCATTGAAGCATGTGCATCGTTTTAGTGACGTTGTAGGCTAACCCATTTACACACAAGCTGTCCTAAACACATCGACTTCACAGGCAGTTGTCTGGTGGATCAAATGTCCTTTCATGAGTCTCAGTCTAAGATAATACACTAAGATCATACACTACTGTTCTTTTATGAGTCTCAGTCTAAGATAATACACTACTGTTCTTTCATGAGTCTCAGTCTAAGATAATACACTACTGTTCTTTCATGAGTCTCAGTCTAAGATAATACACTACTGTCCTTTCATGAGTCTCAGTCTAAGATCATACACTACTGTTCTTTCATGAGTCTCAGTCTAAGATAATACACTACTGTCTTTTCATGAGTCTCAGTCTAAGATAATACAATACTGTCCTTTCATGAGTCTCAGTCTAAGATAATACACTACTGTTCTTTCATGAGTCTCAGTCTAAGATAATACACTACTGTTCTCTCATGAGTCTCAGTCCAAGATAATACACTACTGTTCTTTCATGAGTCTCAGTCTAAGATAATACACTACTGTTCTTTCATGAGTCTCAGTCCAAGATAATACACTACTGTCCTTTCATGAGTCTCAGTCTAAGATAATACACTACTGTCCTTTCATGAGTCTCAGTCTAAGATAATACACTACTGTCCTTTCATGAGTCTCAGTCTAAGATAATACACTACTGTTCTTTCATGAGTCTCAGTCTAAGATAATACACTACTGTTCTTTCATGAGTCTCAGTCCAAGATAATACACTACTGTCCTTTCATGAGTCTCAGTCTAAGATAATACACTACTGTCCTTTCATGAGTCTCAGTCTAAGATAATACACTACTGTCCTTTCATGAGTCTCAGTCTAAGATAATACACTACTGTTCTCTCATGAGTCTCAGTCCAAGATAATACACTACTGTCCTTTCATGAGTCTCAGTCTAAGATAATACACTACTGTCCTTTCATGAGTCTCAGTCTAAGATAATACACTACTGTCCTTTCATGAGTCTCAGTCTAAGATAATACACTACTGTCCTTTCATGAGTCTCAGTCTAAGATAATACACTACTGTCCTTTCATGAGTCTCAGTCTAAGATCATACACTACTGTTCTTTCATGAGTCTCAGTCTAAGATAATACACTACTGTTCTTTCATGAGTCTCAGTCCAAGATAATACACTAAGATAATACACTACTGTTCTTTCATGAGTCTCAGTCTAAGATAATACACTACTGTCCTTTCATGAGTCTCAGTCTAAGATAATACAATACTGTCCTTTCATGAGTCTCAGTCTGAGATCATACACTACTGTTCTCCATGAGAAACAGCTGGGTTCAACTGGGCAACAAAAGAGTGGTAACTTCATCCCAAATGGCACCCTATTCCCTATATAGTGCACTACTTTTGACCAGAGCCCTATAGAACCCTATTCCCTATATAGTGCACTACTTGGCACCCTATTCCCTATATAGTGCACTACTTTTGACCAGAGCCCTATAGAACCCTATTCCCTATGTAGTGCACTACTTTTGATCAGAGCCCTATGGAACCCTATTCCCTAAATAGTGCACTACTTAAGACCAGAGCTCTATGGCAGCCTAGAAAATGTCAAATATAAAATATATTTTGATTGACACTTTTGGGTTGCTACATGATTTCTTATGTGTTACTTCATAATTTTGATGTCTTAACTATTATTCCACAATGTAGAAAATAGTACAAATAAAGAAAAACATTTGAATGAGTAGGTATGTCCAACCTTTTGACTGGTACTGTGCACTAATTGAAGTGGATTTAACAAGTGGCATAAATAAGGGATCAGAGCTTTCACCTGGATTCACCTGGTCAGTATGTCATGGAAATATCAGGTGTTCCTAATGTTTTGTACACTCAGTATGTAATATGAACAATACAACCATCATACTTAACATGTTTAAGGATCTAAATATTTCCATATAAAATGTATAAAACCCACTTAAATAATAAGCCCTGACTTTCTGACAGGGGCCCTGTGTTCACCACTCCACACCATCAACAATGGATTTACAAATATATATTGATTTATCACTTGATTGATTGACTAACCTGGAGGGGTAGGTGTGATGCCAAGGAGGGTCCTGGGATATTTGCATCATGCTGGGGTCTGGCTGGCCCTCGCCTAGCTTGGTGGCGTGCCACGAGTGAGGTCTGGAGACAGGCTCGCTGCGTCTGTAGAACATAGATTTAGAACATAGAATTAGAACATAGAAGAGAGAGTGAGTTCTCGAGACAGGCTCGCTGTGTCTGTAGAACATAGATTTAGAACATAGAACATAGAATTAGAACATAGATTTAGAACATAGAATCAGAACATAGAAGAGAGAGTGAGTTCTCGAGACAGGCTCGCTGTGTCTGTAGAACATAGATTTAGAACATAGAACATAGAATTAGAACATAGAACATAGATTTAGAACATAGAAGAGAGAGTGAGTTCTCGAGACAGGCTTGCTGTGTCTGGAGAACATAGATTTAGAACATAGAACATAGATTTAGAACATAGATGAGAGAGTGAGTTCTGGAGACAGGCTCGCTGTGTCTGTAGAACATAGATTTAGAACACAGAACATAGATTTAGAACATAGAAGAGAGAGTGAGTCCTGGAGACAGGCTCGCTGTGTCTGTAGAACATAGATTTAGAACACAAAACATAGATTTAGAACATAGAAGAGAGAGTGAGTTCTTGAGACAGGCTCACTGTGTCTGCGGATGGAAGTTTAGAGTGGAGGGAGGTCAGGATCCAGGTCGACATTGAGATGGAGGGAGGTCAGGATCCAGGTCGACATTGAGATGGAGTGAGGTCAGGATCCAGGTCGACATTGAGATGGAGTGAGGTCAGGATCCAGGTCGACATTGAGATGGAGGGAGGTCAGGATCCAGGTCCACATTGAGATGGAGGGAGGTCAGGATCCAGGTCCACATTGAGATGGAGTGAGGTCAGGATCCAGGTCCACATTGAGATGGAGTGAGGTCAGCATCCAGGTCGACATTGAGATGGAGTGAGGTCAGGATCCAGGTCCACATTGAGATGGAGTGAGGTCAGGATCCAGGTCGACATTGAGATGGAGTGAGGTCAGGATCCAGGTCGACATTGAGATGGAGTGAGGTCAGGATCCAGGTCGACATTGAGATGGAGTGAGGTCAGGATCCAGGTCGACATTGAGATGGAGTGAGGTCAGGATCCAGGTCGACATTGAGATGGAGTGAGGTCAGGATCCAGGTCCACATTGAGATGGAGTGAGGTCAGGATCCAGGTCCACATTGAGATTAAGTGAGGTCAGGATCCAGGTTTAAATGTCAGGAATTGTGGAAAAACTGAGTTTAAATGTATTTGGTTCAACTGTACGTAAAGGCGTCTGGTATAGCTTAATGAAAAGGGAGGTTCATATATTGTTATACTGTATATTGTTACATAACGTGTACAAGCTGGAAGATATTAGTGTTTGGAGGGAATCCCAGAGGGATTCACAGAGCAGAGTGAACCAACATCTGAATGTAGTTAGTCACATCAGACCACAATGCCTCAGAGAGTTTATGACAACTTGTTGGTGATTCATTAAACCTGTGAGTGCTGCCTGTGAGTGCTGCCTGTGAATGCTGCCTGTAAATCCTGCCTGTGAGTGCTGCCTGTGAGTGCTGTAAGTGAGTGCTGCCTGTGAGTGCTGCCTGTGAGTGCTGCCTGTGAGTGCTGCCTGTAAATGCTGCCTGTAAATGCTGCCTGTGAGTGCTGCCTGTGAGTGCTGTAAGTGAGTGCCTCCAGTGAGTGCCTCCAGTGAGTGCTGCCTGTGAATGCTGCCTGTAAATGCTGCCTGTGAGTGCTGCCAGTGAGTGCTGTAAGTGAGTGCTCCCAGTGAGTGCTGCCTGTAAATGCTGCCTGTGAGTGCTGCCTGTGAGTGCTGCCAGTGAGTGCCTCCAGTGAGTGCTGCCAGTGAGTGCCTCCAGTGAGTGCTGCCTGTAAATGCTGCCTGTGAGTGCTGCCAGTGAGTGCTGTAAGTGAGTGCTCCCAGTGAGTGCTGCCTGTGAGTGCTGCCTGTGAGTGCTGCCTGTGAATGCTGCCTGTGAGTGCTGCCTGTGAGTGCTGCCTGTGAGTGCTGCCTGTAAATGCTGCCTGTAAATGCTGCCTGTGAGTGCTGCCTGTGAGTGCTGTAAGTGAGTGCCTCCAGTGAGTGCCTCCAGTGAGTGCTGCCTGTGAATGCTGCCTGTAAATGCTGCCTGTGAGTGCTGCCAGTGAGTGCTGTAAGTGAGTGCTCCCAGTGAGTGCTGCCTGTAAATGCTGCCTGTGAGTGCTGCCTGTGAGTGCTGCCAGTGAGTGCCTCCAGTGAGTGCTGCCAGTGAGTGCCTCCAGTGAGTGCTGCCTGTAAATGCTGCCTGTGAGTGCTGCCTGTGAGTGCTGCCAGTGAGTGCTGTAAGTGAGTGCTCCCAGTGAGTGCTGCCTGTGAGTGCTGCCTGTGAGTGCTGTAAGTGAGTGCTGCCTGTGAATGCTGCCTGTGAGTGCTGCCTGTGAGTGCTGCCAGTGAGTGCTGCCAGTGAATTCTGCCTGTGAGTGCTGCCTGTGAGTGCTGCCAGTGAGTGCTGCCAGTGAATTCTGCCTGTGAGTGCTGCCTGTGAGTGCTGCCAGTGAGTGCTGTAAGTGAGTGCTGCCAGTGAATTCTGCCTGTAAATGATGCCTGTGAGTGCTGCCGGTGAGTGCTGCCAGTGAGTGCTGTAAGTGAGTGCTGCCAGTGAATTCTGCCTGTAAATGATGCCTGTGAGTGCTGCCGGTGAGTGCTGCCTGTGAGTGCTGCCGGTGAATGTGAACGCCGGTGAATGTCCAACACAACGCCAGCAGGTGGGTTTATTTGTCACTGTGCAGAATTACCCCCCCCCCCCCCTCCCCTCCCCAACTGAGTGAGATGGATGACATTGGTCAATGGCATTTGGTCCTTGTAGGAGCCAAGGGCTCCAACAGTCAAGAGGGTAAATCATGCGTCATGAAGTAGTCGTATTGTCTCCTTGTCTCCAACCCAAACTGCTGTGGTCTCCTCTACTGTAGCTGTTGCTGTTGTGTGTTTTCATGCCTGATCACCAGACAGACAGACTGCTACTTCTGCTGCAGTTCGTCCCAGTAAACACAACACAAACCCCTAACGGCAACCAGACCGCAACAAAACTGTTTACTAAGATGTTGCTTAAGAGATTAACCATGGCAACCAGAAACAGTTATGAAGCAACCAGATAACACTGGTTCCCAAAAGGCCTTTGACCCCTAAACAGGGAAATACCCCAACACACCATTTATCCAATAAGCTGCCTACACCACACGCAACTTGCATTGTACATTGTGTGCTCCTGCTGCTGTTAGGAGAATGTTGTTGCAAGACGTCTGGCTTAAACCCCCCATTGTACTGCTAGGAGAACGTTGTTGCAAGACGTCTGGTTTAAAACCCCCCATTGTACTGCTAGGAGAACGTTGTTGCAAGACGTCTGGTTTAAAACCCCCATTGTACTGCTAGGAGAACGTTGTGGCAAGACGTCTGGTTTAAACCCCCCATTGTACTGCTAGGAGAACGTTGTGGCAAGACGTCTGGTTTAAAACCCCCCATTGTACTGCTAGGAGAACGTTGTGGCAAGACGTCTTGTTTAAACCCCCCATTGTACTGCTAGGAGAACGTTGTGGCAAGACGTCTGGTTTAAAAACCCCCATTGTACTGCTAGGAGAACGTTGTGGCAAGACGTCTGGTTTAAAACCCCCCATTGTACTGCTAGGAGAATGTTGTTGCAAGACGTCTGGTTTAAAACCCCCCATTGTACTGCTAGGAGAACGTTGTGGCAAGACGTCTGGTTTAAAACCCCCCATTGTACTGCTAGGAGAACGTTGTGGCAAGACGTCTGGTTTAAAACCCCCATTGTACTGCTAGGAGAACGTTGTGGCAAGACGTCTGGTTTAAAACCCCCCATTGTACTGCTAGGAGAACGTTGTTGCAAGACGTCTGGTTTAAAACCCCATTGTACTGCTAGGAGAACGTTGTGGCAAGACGTCTGGTTTAAAACCCCCATTGTACTGCTAGGAGAACGTTGTTGCAAGACGTCTGGTTTAAACCCCCATTGTACTGCTAGGAGAACGTTGTTGCAAGACGTCTGGTTTAAAACCCCCATTGTACTGCTAGGAGAACGTTGTGGCAAGACGCCTGGTTTAAACCCCCATTGTACTGCTAGGAGAACGTTGTTGCAAGACGTCTGGTTTAAAACCCCATTGTACTGCTAGGAGAACGTTGTTGCAAGACGTCTGGTTTAAAACCCCCATTGTACTGCTAGGAGAACGTTGTTGCAAGACGTCTGGTTTAAAACCCCCATTGTACTGCTAGGAGAACGTTGTTGCAAGACGTCTGGTTTAAACCCCCCATTGTACTGCTAGGAGAACGTTGTTGCAAGACGTCTGGTTTAAAACCCCCATTGTACTGCTACCTCCTGACCTACGGCACCAAGCAAATGATTGACTGAGAGGTTAGCAGCTCAGTATGTGTTTACAAATGAGAAGTCATTACTGAGCTAAGACCATCCCCATAGCCAATCCCCTCAACCCGGTCCATCATAACAGACTGGAAAGGCACAGTAGTCCTGGCCTGGGCATGAGCCACAGGAGAGTCCAGCTGCATGCTATCACTGTGCTGAAAGCAGATTGACTGCCTCCCCCTCTTTCTGACTCACCCTCATCCTCCTTCGTCCTCCCTTCTCACCAGAAGCCGTGAAGCAGGGAGGCCTAGCTATCATCACTGTGGACTCACAACCAAGCTTTCATAGTAGTCTGATTTACACACAGTGAAGACCAGGAACTCTCTACTCTCTACATTCAGACCAGGCAGTCTCTACTCTCTACATTCAGACCAGGAACTCTCTATTCGCTACATTCACACCAGGAAGTCTCTACTCTCTACATTCAGACCAGGGGGTCTATACTCTCTACATTCAGACCAGGGGGTCTCTACTCTCTACATTCAGACCAGGAAGTCTCTACTCTCTACATTCAGACCAGGAAGTCTCTACTCTCTACATTCACACCAGGAAGTCTCTACTCTCTACATTCAGACCAGGGGGTCTCTACTCTCTACATTGAGACCAGGCAGTCTCTATTCTCTACATTCAGACCAGGAACTCTCTATTTCCCTACATTCAGACCAGGGGGTCTCTACTCTCTACATTCAGACCAGGGGGTCTCTACTCTCTACATTCAGACCAGGGGGTCTCTACTCTCTACATTCACACCAGGGAGTCTCTACTCTCTACATTCAGACCAGGAACTCTCTATTCTCTACATTCAGACCAGGGAGTCTCTACTCTCTACATTCAGACCAGGGAGTCTCTACTCTCTACATTCAGACCAGGAGGTCTCTATTCTCTACATTCAGACCAGGGGGTCTATACTCTCTACATTCAGACCAGGAAGTCTCTACTCTCTACATTCAGACCAGGGAGTCTCTACTCTCTACATTCAGACCAGGAGGTCTCTATTCTCTACATTCAGAACAGGGGGTCTCTACTCTCTACATTCACACCAGGGAGTCTCTACTCTCTACATTCAGACCAGGAACTCTCTATTCTCTACATTCAGACCAGGGAGTCTCTACTCTCTACATTCAGACCAGGAAGTCTCTACTCTCTACATTCAGACCAGGGAGTCTCTACTCTCTACATTCAGACCAGGAGGTCTCTATTCTCTACATTCAGACCAGGGGGTCTCTACTCTCTACATTCACACCAGGGAGTCTCTACTCTCTACATTCAGACCAGGAACTCTCTATTCTCTACATTCAGACCAGGGAGTCTCTACTCTCTACATTCAGACCAGGGAGTCTCTACTCTCTACATTCAGACCAGGAACTCTCTATTCTCTACATTCAGACCAGGGAGTCTCTACGCTCTACATTCAGACCAGGGGGTCTCTATTCTCTACATTCAGACCAGGAAGTCTCTATTCTCTACATTCAGACCAGGAAGTCTCTACTCTCTACATTCAGACCAGGAAGTCTCTATTCTCTACATTCAGACCAGGAACTCTCTATTCTCTACATTCAGACCAGGGAGTCTCTACTCTCTACATTCAGACCAGGGAGTCTCTACTCTCTACATTCAGACCAGGAACTCTCTATTCTCTACATTCAGACCAGGGAGTCTCTACTCTCTACATTCAGACCAGGGGGTCTCTATTCTCTACATTCAGACCAGGAACTCTCTATTCTCTACATTCAGACCAGGAACTCTCTATTCTCTACATTCAGACCAGGAAGTCTCTACTCTCTACATTCAGACCAGGAGGTCTCTATTCTCTACATTCAGACCAGGGGGTCTATACTCTCTACATTCAGACCAGGAAGTCTCTACTCTCTACATTCAGACCAGGGAGTCTCTACTCTCTACATTCAGACCAGGAGGTCTCTATTCTCTACATTCAGACCAGGGGGTCTCTACTCTCTACATTCACACCAGGGAGTCTCTACTCTCTACATTCAGACCAGGAACTCTCTATTCTCTACATTCAGACCAGGGAGTCTCTACTCTCTACATTCAGACCAGGGAGTCTCTACTCTCTACATTCAGACCAGGAACTCTCTATTCTCTACATTCAGACCATGGAGTCTCTACGCTCTACATTCAGACCAGGGGGTCTCTATTCTCTACATTCAGACCAGGAAGTCTCTATTCTCTACATTCAGACCAGGAAGTCTATATTCTCTACATTCAGACCAGGAGGTCTCTATTCTCTACATTCAGACCAGGAACTCTCTACTCTCTACATTCCTCTTTGGAATCAAGCTCTCCAACCTCTCCTGTTTCAAAACAACAGCTTGTGTCAGTTATGCTATTCTTCCCGCTGGCTGCCAAATGTCTAACAAGCAGCCATCATATTTCATGTTTGTCAGCCTAGAAGATCTTCCTGATCCCCAAACACAGTACTTAGCTTAGAAGATAAACAGGAAATGATGCTATCTTCACCTTCGTCCAGCTACAGAAACATGAAAGAAGCCATTGTTTACACCCCCATAGTGATGCATCACGTAACAAACATTTTTATAACATTACAGTATTTTTGACCATTTATCCAACTTGCTCAACAAAACTGCAAACTCACTCCATACGCCACACCAGAGCATGGAATGCAGTCCATAAACTCTACAGATGAGTCTGTAGGTCCCAAAGCCTCCTTAGACGACCAGCTGTGGAACAGACAGACCACAGACTACAGAGCAGGTGAAACCTCTAAAACCAACCCTTCTCCCCAGAATGTTACCCTAGAACCAACCCTTCCCCCCAGGTTACCCTAGAACCAAGCCTTCCCCCCAGGTTACCCTAGAACCAACCCTTCCCCCAGGTTACCCTAGAACCAACCCTTCCCCCAGGTTACCCTAGAACCAACCCTTCCCCCAGGTTACCCTAGAACCAACCCTTCCCCCAGGTTACCCTAGAACCAACCCTACCCCCAGGTTACCCTAGAACCAACCTTTCCCCCAGGTTACCCTAGAACCAACCTTTCCCCCAGGTTACCCAAGAACCAACCCTTCCCCAGGTTACCCTAGAACCAACCCTTCCCCCCAGGTTACCCTAGAACCAACCCTTCCCCCAGGTTACCCTAGAACCAACCCTGCCTTAGGAGAAAACTACAACCATGTTACAGCCCCCAGGATGTTACCTGGCTGTAAACCTTAACCTGCACCACCCCCAGAATCCTACCCTACCCTACCCTTGACCCTAACCCTCAGGTAGGAAGTGTCCCAGTTACCTGGTGAAGCGTAGCACCTTGGAGATGAGTCCGGTGGCCAGGCGGTTGACGCTGGTCTCAGAGGGGGACTTGCACAGTGCCCTGTCTGACCGCCTCAGCTCTCCCGGCCCCGTCCCCAGACCTACATCCTCCTTCTTCTGCTTCCTCCGGAGCTTCCTCCTGTAGAAGGCCCCTAGCAGCTCCATGGTAACAGTACTGTACGACACAACACCCTGCTTGGTCCGCTAACGTTACCGTGCAACTCTGAAATGGCAGGCGGTGGGCAGAGGTTGGCGGGGTAGGCTAGCGAAGGAGGGTTAGAGACGGACGTCGTTAAACCAGCACGCAATTAGACGTCATTACCTCGCTAACGTACGATGAAGCATGAAGTAAACATCCTGCCCTGCGATGCTCTGGACACTGGGAACTAACAGAGAGAAGGAGATGGAGGAAGAGAGAGAGAAGGAAGGAGGGAGACAGAGCCAGAGCAAGTGATAGAGAGAGAGAGACTCAGTCCTTATTCAATATCCAAGGTCCAGAAATTAATTTGAACGCTAAGAGGGGAAACCCAACCCATGATAGCATGTGATCACACAGACACACACAGAACAATGACTCTAATATTTTCTCTTCTTCTCTCCTCCTATGCATCCCAAATGGAGCCCTATTCCCTACTGTTGACCAGGGCCCTATTCCCTACTGTTGACCAGGGTCCTATTCCCTACTGTTGACCAGGGCCCTATTCCCTACTGTTGACCAGGGCCCTATTCCCTACTGTTGACCAGGGCCCTATTCCCTACTGTTGACCAGGGTCCTATTCCCTACTGTTGACCAGGGCCCTATTCCCTACTGTTGACCAGGGCCCTATTCCCTACTGTTGACCAGGGCCCTATTCCCTACTGTTGACCAGGGCCCTATTCCCTACTGTTGACCAGGGCCCTACATGAAATAGGTGGCAATTTGAGGGGAACCCTATCAGTCGACACGTGACTCCCGTCCTAGTCATCGAGCGGACCCCCAGAAGCCATTAGGCAGGCGCTGAGCAAACATGAAGAGAGGGCGGCTGTAGAATCATCATCTAGCTACAGCGATTATCTGTCATTATTCAGGGTGTGTCTGTCTGTCAGTTGGCTTCCTGTCATGGGTGTTGACATGATGGGTACACAGTCCTTTGGCTACTGGAGGAGATGGATGTGGTCTCTACAGTGAGTGAATGGGATGGTTTTAATCAGAGATGGATGTGGTCTCTACAGTGAGTGAATGGGATGGTTTTAATCAGAGATGGATGTGGTCTCTACAGTGAGTGAATGGGATGGTTTTAATCAGAGATGGATGTGGTCTCCATAGTGAGTGAATGGTATGGTTTTAATCAGAGATGGATGTGGTCTCTACAGTGAGTGAATGGGATGGTTTTAATCAGAGATGGATGTGGTCTCTACAGTGAGTGAATGGGATGGTTTTAATCAGAGATGGATGTGGTCTCTACAGTGAGTGAATGGGATGGTTTTAATCAGAGATGGATGTGGTCTCCATAGTGAGTGAATGGGATGGTTTTAATCAGAGATGGATGTGGTCTCTACAGTGAGTGAATGGGATGGTTTTAATCAGAGATGGATGTGGTCTCCATAGTGAGTGAATGGGATGGTTTTAATCAGAGATGGATGCCCTATTCCCTACTGTTGACCAGGGCCCTATTCCCTACTGTTGACCAGGGCCCTATTCCCTACTGTTGACCAGGGCCCTATTCCCTACTGTTGACCAGGGCCCTATTCCCTACTGTTGACGCTACAAGACCATGGTGCTTGCCTACGGAGCTGTGAGGGGAACGGCACCTCAGTACCTCCAGGCTCTGATCAGGCCCTACACCCAAACAAGGGCACTGCGTTCATCCACCTCTGGCCTGCTCGCCTCCCTACCACTGAGGAAGTACAGTTCCCGCTCAGCCCAGTCAAAACTGTTCGCTGCTCTGGCCCCCCAATGGTGGAACAAACTCCCTCACGACGCCAGGACAGCGGAGTCAATCACCACCTTCCGGAGACACCTGAAACCCCACCTCTTTAAGGAATACCTAGGATAGGATAAAGTAATCCTTCTCACCCCCCCCTTAAAAGATTTAGATGCACTACTGTTCCACTGGATGTCATAAGGTGAATGCACCAATTTGTAAGTCGCTCTGGATAAGAGCGTCTGCTAAATGACTTAAATGTAAATGTTAAATGGATGTGGTCTCTACAGTGAGTGAATGGGATGGTTTTATCAGAGGTGAATAAGGGCACTAGGTAATATAGGAAGGATTGGGTATCTGTTTGTGAAGTAGCCGACTAGATGATGAAGAAGAATATGAATACACACACACACACACACACACACACACACACACACACACGAGCATAGGAAGCCGTTGAACAGCCATGACACCCAATTCAAGGGATATGTCTCATTATCCCTCACTCTACCCAGGAAGGACGGATTCCTCATTATCCCTCACTCTACCCAGGAAGGACGGATTCCTCATTATCCCTCACTCTACCCAGGAAGGACGGATTCCTCATTATCCTTCACTTTACCCAGGAAGGACGGATTCCTCATTATCCCTCACTCTACCCAGGAAGGACGGATTCCTCATTATCCTTCACTTTACCCAGGAAGGACGGATTCCTCATTATCCCTCACTCTACCCAGGAAGGACGGATTCCTCATTATCCCTCACTCTACCCAGGAAGGACGGATTCCTCATTATCCCTCACTCTACCCAGGAAGGACGGATTCCTCATTATCCTTCACTTTACCCAGGAAGGACGGATTCCTCATTATCCCTCACTCTACCCAGGAAGGACGGATTCCTCATTATCCTTCACTTTACCCAGGAAGGACGGATTCCTCATTATCCCTCACTCTACCCAGGAAGGACGGATTCCTCATTATCCCTCACTCTACCCAGGAAGGACGGATTCCTCATTATCCCTCACTCTACCCAGGAAGGACGGATTCCTCATTATCCCTCACTCTACCCAGGAAGGACGGATTCCTCATTATCCTTCACTCTACCCAGGAAGGACGGATTCCTCATTATCCCTCACTCTACCCAGGAAGGACGGATTCCTCATTATCCTCACTCTACCCAGGAAGGACGGATTCCTCATTATCCTCACTCTACCCAGGAAGGACGGATTCTCATTATCCTCACTCTACCCAGGAAGGACGGATTCCTCATTATCCCTCACTCTACCCAGGAAGGACGGATTCCTCATTATCCCTCACTCTACCCAGGAAAGACGGATTCCTCATTATCCCTCACTCTACCCAGGAAGGACAGATTCCTCATTATCCCTCACTCTACCCAGGAAGGACGGATTCCTCATTATCCCTCACTCTACCCAGGAAGGACGGATTCCTCATTATCCCTCACTCTACCCAGGAAGGACGGATTCCTCATTATCCTTCACTTTCCCCAGGAAGGACGGATTCTCCTGCCTGCTGACACTCCCATGAAACCCAACCTTCGGGAATTCAAACCAAACAACGTCCTGAGCGCAGAGACAGAAGAGGGGCCCGGAGTGAGTAGCGGAGGAGAGAAAAGAGAGAAACACAAACACCAATATTCACAAAGTGTCTTAGGGAGGGCTGATCTAGGATCAGTTCTGCATTTCAAATCCTAATTATATGGACCCGGGGGGACCTGATCCTAGATCAGCACCTTTACTCAGAGATGCTTTATGAATATGGGCCCAGCAGACCAGTTTCATTCTCAACAACATTATCCCCTCCATTGAAGGGCTGAGAGAGAGAGAGAGAGAGAGAGAGAGAGAGAGAGAGAGAGAGCCAGACCAACAGGGTGTGTCTCCGAAACAGAAACCTTATCTCCACTGTGGGAACGAACACAGTCTGTCTGGATAATCTTTTGATCTGAGAGGAAACTGAAATTGGAGAGGGGATTAGATGGAGCGAGGGGAGAGGAGGATGGAGGGGGAGAGGAGGGAGAACGAGAGGACAGGTCAGAGGAGTACCTCAACACTGTACTATCTGACCAGACAAGAGGCAGGAGGAGGAGGAGGAGAAAGAGGAGTGACCAGTCACCTCACTTCCTGGGCATGCTGCTATATCCTATCATCATCTGGCAGTTGTTTTAGAGTGGGGGATTCCTTAACTTCCAGAGGAATTGTGGGGTGGGGGTTGGTGGGGATTCCTTAACTTCCAGAGGAACTGTGGGGTGGGGGTTAGTGAGGATTCCTTAACTTCCAGAGGAACTGTGGGGTGGGGGTTAGTGAGGATTCCTTAACTTCCAGAGGAACTGTGGGGTGGGGGGTTGGTGGGGATTCCTTAACTTCCAGAGGAACTGTGGGGTGGGGGTTGGTGGGGATTCCTTAACTTCCAGAGGAACTGTGGGGTGGGGGGTTGGTGGGGATTCCTTAACTTCCAGAGGAACTGTGGGGTGGGGGGTTGGTGGGGATTCCTTAACTTCCAGGAAGACTGGGGGTGGGGGGATTCCTTAACTTCCAGGAGGACTGGGGGTGGGGGATTCCTTAACTTCCAGGAGGACTGGGGGTGGGGGGGGATTCCTTAACTTCCAGGAGGACTGGGGGTGGGGGGATTCCTTAACTTCCAGAGGAACTGTGGGGTGGGGGTTGGTGGGGATTCCTTAACTTCCAGAGGAACTGTGGGGTGGGGGTTGGTGGGGATTCCTTAACTTCCAGAGGAACTGTGGGGTGGGGGTTGGTGGGGATTCCTTAACTTCCAGAGGAACTGTGGGGTGGGGGTTGGTGGGGATTCCTTAACTTCCAGAGGAACTGTGGGGTGGGGGTTGGTGGGGATTCCTTAACTTCCAGAGGAACTGTGGGGTGGGGGGTTGGTGGGGATTCCTTAACTTCCAGGAGGACTGGGGGTGGGGGGATTCCTTAACTTCCAGGAGGACTGGGGGTGGGGGGATTCCTTAACTTCCAGGAGGACTGGGGGTGGGGGGATTCCTTAACTTCCAGAGGAACTGTGGGGTGGGGGGATTCCTTAACTTCCAGGAGGACTGGGGGGGGGGGGGTCCTTAACTTCCAGGAGGACTGGGGGGTGGGGGGACAGTCAGAGAGAAGGGAACTCTGAGTGGCCAACAGGACCATGAGAGAGAAGGGAACTCTGAGTGACCAACAGGACCATGAGAGAGAAGGGAACTCTGAGTGGCCAACAGGACCATGAGAGAGAAGGGAACTCTGAGTGACCAACAGGACCATGAGAGAGAAGGGAACTCTGAGTGGCCAACAGGACAGTGAGAGAGAAGGGAACTCTGAGTGGCCAACAGGACCATGAGAGAGAAGGGAACTCTGAGTGGCCAACAGGACAGTGAGAGAGAAGGGAACTCTGAGTGGCCAACAGGACCATGAGAGAGAAGGGAACTCTGAGTGGCCAACAGGACCATGAGAGAGAAGGGAACTCTGAGTGGCCAACAGGACAGTGAGAGAGAAGGGAACTCTGAGTGGCCAACAGGACAGTGAGAGAGAAGGGAACTCTGAGTGGCCAACAGGACAGTGAGAGAGAAGGGAACTCTGAGTGGCCAACAGGACAGTGAGAGAGAAGGGAACTCTGAGTGGCCAACAGGACAGTGAGAGAGAAGGGAACTCTGAGTGGCCAACAGGACAGTGAGAGAGAAGGGAACTCTGAGTGGCCAACAGGACCATGAGAGAGAAGGGAACTGAGTGGCCAACAGGACCATGAGAGAGAAGGGAACTCTGAGTGGCCAACAGGACCATGAGAGAGAAGGGAACTCTGAGTGGCCAACAGGACAGTGAGAGAGAAGGGAACTCTGAGTGACCAACAGGACAGTGAGAGAGAAGGGAACTCTGAGTGGCCAACAGGACCATGAGAGAGAAGGGAACTCTGAGTGGCCAACAGAACCATGAGAGAGAAGGGAACTCTGAGTGGCCAACAGGACAGTGAGAGAGAAGGGAACTCTGAGTGACCAACAGGACCATGAGAGAGAAGGGAACTCTGAGTGGCCAACAGGACAGTGAGAAAGAAGGGAACTCTGAGTGACTGTCTTATTTCAATGAACTAGCTGCAGGCACAAATAAACACTCAATCATATAATTTGCATAGAAATCAAAATAAAAACATTTAGATAGAAAGATGTGTGTGTCATGTACGACAGCTGCAGATGCATATCAACCAGCAGAGCATATCCTACGTATACACGTTCAATAACAAATCTTCTTTAAAAAAAAACACAGACAACTGGGCTAAATGTATACAACGTGCTCTGCAATAAGGGGCGGGGGGGTAGTCTAGTGGTTAGAGTGTTGGACCAGTAACCAAAAAGTTGCAAGATCAAATCCCTGTCGTTCTGCCCCCCTGAACAAGGCAGTTAACCCACTGTTTCTAGGCCGTCGTTGAAAATAAGAATTTGTTCTTAACTTACTTGCCTAGTTTTTAAAAAACAACAAGATGACCAAAGTTTGAGTTCTTCAATGTCATTAGCTGCCCATTAGCATGTTGGATGCATTGGACTATAAAGGTCTGGAACGATGATGTAGGATTACATGAGAAAGCAGTTGGGAAATACTTGCTTGAGTTTCAAATACTCAGTGAAAACCAAATCAAATTGTATTTATGAAGCTCTTCTTACATCAGCTGATGTCACAAAGTGCTGTACAGAAACCCAACCTGAATGTGAGTATATTTATGTGGTTTAAATGATTAGCCTAATTTCTCTACTAACCTTCTAAAAGTTGACGGTGGTAAATCCTTACCCATCTACTAATATTTAACTAACTATGACTGAGTGAGGTATGTCGTCCATCATGTACATTTCATGTATATACTGTACAAGGACAACGTCACATTAAGTCAATTCACCGTGTATCGAGTACGGGGACAAATAGCAAAGGTGTCTCTCAGCAGGCAGTATTTTCAAGTATCTAAATATAGTGTAACTTACCAATATGTAACCTTACCAATCAATGTGCTGTGTATAGAGAGAGAAGTGTCGCGAGGGAAACAATCTCCCAATGTTTCAGTCCAGGAATGAGAGCTTTACCGTCTATGGCAAAAGTCTGGGCCTCTAAATGGAGACAGTAGAACTTTCATCAACGTATGTTTCAGCATTCCCCACCTTAATTCTCCTAACCTCAACGTATGTTTCAGCATTCCCCACCTTAATTCTCCTAACCTCAACGTATGTTTCAGCATTCCCCACCTTAATTCTCCTAACCTCAACGTATGTTTCAGCATTCCCCACCTTAGTTCTCCTAACCTCAACGTATGTTTCAGCATTCCCCACCTTAATTCTCCTAACCTCAACTTATGTTTCAGCATTCCCCACCTTAGTTCTCCTAACCTCAACGTATGTTTCAGCATTCCCCACCTTAATTCTCCTAACCTGCTACGTTAGTTCTCCTAACCTGCTACGTTAATTCTCCTAACCTGCTACGTTAATTCTCCTAACCCGTTACGTTAATTCTGCTAACCCGCTACGTTAATTCTCCTAACCTGCTACGTTAATTCTCCTAACCCGCTACGTTAATTCTCCTAACCCGCTACGTTAATTCTCCTAACCCGCTACGTTAATTCTCCTAACCTGCTACGTTAATTCTCCTAACCTGCTACGTTAGTTCTCATAACCTGCTACGTTAGTTCTCCTAACCTGCTACGTTAGTTCTCCTAACCCGCTACCTTAATTCTCCTAACCTGCTACGTTAGTCCTGCTACGTTAGTTCTCCTAACCTGCTACGTTAATTCTCCTAACCCGTTACGTTAATTCTCCAACCTGCTTCCTTAATTCTCCTAACCTGCTACGTTAATTCTCCTAACCTGCTACGTTAGTTCTCCTAACCTGCTACCTTAATTCTCCAACCTCCTACGTTAGTTCTCCTAACCTGCTACGTTAATTCTCCTAACCCGTTACGTTAATTCTCCTAACCCGCTACGTTAATTCTCCTAACCTGCTACGTTAGTCCTGCTACGTTAGTTCTCCTAACCTGCTACGTTAGTTCTCCTAACCTGCTACGTTAGTTCTCCTAACCTGCTACGTTAATTCTCCTAACCTGCTACGTTAATTCTCCTAACCCGTTACGTTAATTCTCCTAACCCGCTACGTTAATTCTCCTAACCCGCTACGTTAATTCTCCTAACCCGCTACGTTAATTCTCCAACCTGCTATGTTAATTCTCCTAACCTGCTACGTTAATTCTCCAACCTCCTACGTTAATTCTCCTAACCTGCTACCTTAATTCTCCTAACCTGCTACGTTAATTCTCCTAACCTGCTACCTTAATTCTCCTAACCTGCTACGTTAATTCTCCTAACCTGCTACCTTAATTCTCCTAACCTGCTACGTTAATTCTCCAACCTGCTACGTTAGTTCTCCAACCTGCTACGTTAGTTCTCCTAACCTGCTACGTTAATTCTCCAACCTGCTACGTTAGTTCTCCTAACCTGCTACGTTAATTCTCCTAACCTGCTACGTTAATTCTCCTAACCCGTTACGTTAATTCTGCTAACCCGCTACGTTAATTCTCCTAACCTGCTACGTTAATTCTCCTAACCCGCTACGTTAATTCTCCTAACCCGCTACGTTAATTCTCCTAACCTGCTACGTTAGTTCTCCTAACCTGCTACGTTAATTCTCCTAACCTGCTACGTTAGTTCTCCTAACCTGCTACGTTAATTCTCCAACCTCCTACGTTAATTCTCCAACCTGCTATGTTAATTCTCCTAACCTGCTACGTTAATTCTCCAACCTCCTACGTTAATTCTCCTAACCTGCTACCTTAATTCTCCAACCTGCTACGTTAATTCTCCAACCTGCTACGTAAATTCTCCTAACCCGCTACGTTAATTCTCCAACCTGCTATGTTAATTCTCCTAACCTGCTACGTTAATTCTCCAACCTCCTACGTTAATTCTCCTAACCTGCTACGTTAATTCTCCTAACCTGCTACGTTAATTCTCCTAACCTGCTACGTTAATTCTCCAACCTGCTACCTTAATTCTCCTAACCTGCTACGTTAATTCTCCTAACCTGCTACGTTAGTTCTCCTAACCTGCTACGTTAATTCTCCTAACCTGCTACGTTAGTTCTCATAACCTGCTACGTTAGTTCTCCTAACCTGCTACGTTAGTTCTCCTAACCTGCTACGTTAATTCTCCTAACCTGCTACGTTAATTCTCCTAACCCGTTACGTTAATTCTCCTAACCTGCTACGTTAATTCTCCTAACCTGCTACGTTAATTCTCCTAACCCGCTACGTTAATTCTCCAACCTGCTATGTTAATTCTCCTAACCTGCTACGTTAATTCTCCAACCTCCTACGTTAATTCTCCTAACCTGCTACCTTAATTCTCCTAACCTGCTACGTTAATTCTCCTAACCTGCTACCTTAATTCTCCTAACCTGCTACGTTAATTCTCCAACCTGCTACGTTAATTCTCCAACCTGCTACGTTAGTTCTCCAACCTGCTACGTTAGTTCTCCTAACCTGCTACGTTAATTCTCCAACCTGCTACGTTAGTTCTCCTAACCTGCTACGTTAATTCTCCTAACCCGTTACGTTAATTCTGCTAACCCGCTACGTTAATTATCCTAACCTGCTACGTTAATTCTCCTAACCCGCTACGTTAATTCTCCTAACCCGCTACGTTAATTCTCCTAACCTGCTACGTTAGTTCTCCTAACCTGCTACGTTAATTCTCCAACCTGCTATGTTAATTCTCCTAACCTGCTACGTTAATTCTCCAACCTCCTACGTTAATTCTCCTAACCTGCTACCTTAATTCTCCAACCTGCTACCTTAATTCTCCAACCTGCTACGTTAATTCTCCTAACCCGCTACGTTAATTCTCCAACCTGCTATGTTAATTCTCCTAACCTGCTACGTTAATTCTCCTAACCTGCTACGTTAGTTCTCCTAACCCGCTACGTTAATTCTCCTAACCTGCTACGTTAGTTCTCCTAACCCGCTACGTTAATTCTCCAACCTGCTATGTTAATTCTCCTAACCTGCTATGTTAATTCTCAACCTCCTACGTTAATTCTCCTAACCTGCTACGTTAATTCTCCAACCTCCTCGTTAATTCTCCTAACCTGCTACGTTAATTCTCCTAACCTGCTACGTTAATTCTCCAAATCTGCTCGTTAATTCTCCAACCTGCTACCTTAATTCTCCTAACCTGCTCGTTAATTCTCCTAACCTGCTACGTTAGTTCTCCTAACCTGCTACGTTAATTCTCCTAACCTGCTACGTTAGTTCTCATAACCTGCTACGTTAGTTCTCCTAACCTGCTACCTTAATTCTCCTAACCTGCTACCTTAATTCTCCTAACCTGCTACCTTAATTCTCCTAACCTGCTACGTTAATTTTCCTAACCTGCTACGTTAGTTCTCATAACCTGCTACGTTAGTTCTCCTAACCTGCTACGTTAATTCTCCAACCTGCTACGTTAGTTCTCCTAACCTGCTACGTTAATTCTCCAACCTGCTACGTTAGTTCTCCAACCTGCTACGTTAGTTCTCCTAACCTGCTACGTTAATTCTCCAACCTGCTACGTTAGTTCTCCTAACCTGCTACGTTAATTCTCCTAACCCGTTACGTTAATTCTGCTAACCCGCTACGTTAATTCTCCTAACCCGCTACGTTAATTCTCCTAACCTGCTACGTTAGTTCTCCTAACCTGCTACGTTAATTCTCCAACCTGCTATGTTAATTCTCCTAACCTGCTACGTTAATTCTCCAACCTCCTACGTTAATTCTCCTAACCTGCTACCTTAATTCTCCAACCTGCTACCTTAATTCTCCAACCTGCTACGTTAATTCTCCTAACCCGCTACGTTAATTCTCCAACCTGCTATGTTAATTCTCCTAACCTGCTACGTTAATTCTCCTAACCTGCTACGTTAGTTCTCCTAACCCGCTACGTTAATTCTCCTAACCTGCTACGTTAGTTCTCCTAACCCGCTACGTTAATTCTCCAACCTGCTATGTTAATTCTCCTAACCTGCTATGTTAATTCTCCAACCTCCTACGTTAATTCTCCTAACCTGCTACGTTAATTCTCCAACCTCCTACGTTAATTCTCCTAACCTGCTACGTTAATTCTCCTAACCTGCTACGTTAATTCTCCAAATCTGCTACGTTAATTCTCCAACCTGCTACCTTAATTCTCCTAACCTGCTACGTTAATTCTCCTAACCTGCTACGTTAGTTCTCCTAACCTGCTACGTTAATTCTCCTAACCTGCTACGTTAGTTCTCATAACCTGCTACGTTAGTTCTCCTAACCTGCTACCTTAATTCTCCTAACCTGCTACCTTAATTCTCCTAACCTGCTACCTTAATTCTCCTAACCTGCTACGTTAATTTTCCTAACCTGCTACGTTAGTTCTCATAACCTGCTACGTTAGTTCTCCTAACCTGCTACGTTAATTCTCCAACCTGCTACGTTAGTTCTCCTAACCTGCTACGTTAGTTCTCCTAACCTGCTACGAAAAGTTATAGCTGTATCGAAGATGTGTGTTTTCAGGGAGTCCCGTAATTACACAGAGTCAGTTCTGATCCTGTATAGCTCCGCCCCTGTCCCAGGCTGTATAGCTCCGCCCCTGTCCCAGGCTGTATAGCTCCGCCCCTGTCCCAGGCAGTATAGCTCCGCCCCTGTCCCAGGCTGTATAGCTCCGCCCCTGTCCCAGGCTGTATAGCTCCGCCCCTGTCCCAGGCAGTATAGCTCCGCCCCTGTCCCAGGCTGTATAGCTCCGCCCCTGTCCCAGGCAGTATAGCTCCGCCCCTGTCCCAGGCTGTATAGCTCCGCCCCTGTCCCAGGCTGTATAGCTCCGCCCCGGTCCCAGGCTGTTTCTGCTTCCCCTGGCCGCCTGGCTCTATCAGATCACGGCCCTCTGCTCTGCCTCACACCCATCAGATAACAGGCCGGAGCCCAGGGGCTGATGGGACACCTAACTAACGTCATGATCATGAGATGAGTCCCGCTGGCCGTATCGGAGGGAGCAGCGACATCTTGGGACCAGAGTGTAACCTGTCAGACACTCTACAACTGCCCGGTTGGAATTCATAATACACTTTATAATGTCCTGACTAACAAGACACACAATACCACGAAGAACTCCTTATTTTCCTTTATCAATAACTAAAGCAACTTTGAGTCTCACACAAATAAAAAGGCACGTGCTCCTAGAAGATAACATAGTTCAGACCGCTAACCCAACTCCCTGTCCACTACACAAAATAGCTTATACTGACAATCTTGTTTTTCGGCCTACACATTACATCCAGGCTTGGTTGATCCAGCGTTACTTTACTGTTTTGGCTCTAACACTGATCTGGGAAGCCTTCCAACCTGGACTAGTCCTGCTGTAGTATGGTGTTCATCTAACAACAACAAGTTCGGTGAAGAGAGGTGATGCATTCTACTGATGAAATGACACTGGCTTACCTTAGTGACATATTCAATTAAACGAAGTCAGAGGACAACCTTGGTCTTACCTCACCTCGGACTGACGCAAGGACACGTCATGGTCTCCGTTCTATCGGATTAGAGTTTAGAAACAGACCCATATACATGTATGGCTCTGGATTGAAACAAGGAACACAATGCATGAGGTCATTCAGTTTATGTACCATAAATCAGACTAGATAAATATACAATATTGTCTAATACATTTGTTAGATAAACTAGTTTGTAAAGCTTGTCTGAATTCCATTTAATTAAAGTATTACGGTTCTAGAACAGTTTACATTCTGTGAGAGAGAGAGTCTTCAGTAAACTCAAGGATATCCAATTTAGGAGGAGAACAGAGGAGATCACCATAGCAACTGGGTTTTAAGTTCAAACTGCCAAATGACATACAGTAGATGGAGAAACTAAGCTCCAACTAGTCTGCTCTGCCCTGCTCTGCTCTGTCCTGCTCAACTCTGCTCTGACCTGCTCTGCCCTACCCTACCCTGCCCTGCTCTGACCTACTCTGTCCTGCTCTGCTCTGCTTTGCTCTGCTCTGCTTTGCTCTGCTCTGACCTACTCTGCCCTGCTCTGCTCTGACCTACTCTGCCCTGCTCTGCCCTGCTTTGCTCTGCTCTGCTCTGTCCTGCTCTGCCCTGCTCTACTAACTCTGCCCTGCTTTGCTCTGTCCTGCTCTGCCCTGCTCTACTCTGCCCTGCTCTACTCTGCCCTGCTCTGCTCTGCTCTGCCCTACTCTACTCTGCCCTGCTCTACTAACTCTGCCCTGCTCTGCTCTGTCCTGCTCTGCTCTGTCCTGCTCTGCCCTGCTCTACTCTGCCCTGCTCTGCCCTACTCTGCCCTATTCTGCTCTGCTCTACTCTACTCTGCTCTCTCTACTCTGCCCTACTCTACTCTGCCCTATTCTGCTCTGCCCTACTCTACTTTACCCTGCTCTGCCCTACTCTACTCTGCCCTACTCTGCTCTGCTCTACTCTGCTCTGCTCTACTCTGCCCTATTCTGCTCTGCCCTACTCTACTTTACCCTGCTCTGCCCTACTCTACTCTGCCCTACTCTGCCCTACTCTGCCCTACTCTGCCCTACTCTGCTCTGCCCTACTCTACTCTACTCTGCTCTACTCTGCCCTGCTCTGCTCTACTCTGCCCTACTCTGCTCTGCCCTACCCTACTGTACTCTGCTCTGCTCTGCCCTACTCTGCCCTACTCTGCCCTACTCTACTCTGCCCTACTCTGCCCTGCTCTACTCTGCTCTGCTCTACTCTGCTCTGCCCTACTCTACTCTACCCTACTCTACTCTGCCCTACCCTACTCTGCCCTACTCTACTCTACTCTGCCCTACTCTACTCTACCCTACTCTACTCTACTCTGCCCTACTCTACTCTACCCTACTCTACTCTGCCCTACCCTACTCTGCCCTACTCTACTCTGCCCTACTCTACTCTGCCCTACTCTACTCTACTCTGCCCTGCTCTGCCCTACTCTACTCTGCCCTACTCTACTCTGCTCTGCCTTACTCTACTCTGCCCTACTCTACTCTACCCTACTCTGCTACTCTGCCCTACTCTACTCTACCCTACTCTACTCTGCCCTACCCTACTCTGCCCTACTCTACTCTACTCTGCCCTACTCTACTCTGCCCTACTCTACTCTACTCTGCCCTGCTCTGCCCTACTCTACTCTGCCCTACTCTACTCTACCCTACTCTACTCTGCCCTACCCTACTCTGTCCTACTCTACTCTACTCTGCCCTACTCTACTCTGCCCTGCTCTGCCCTACTCTACTCTGCCCTGCTCTACTCTACCCTACTCTACTCTGCCCTACTCTGCCCTACTCTACTCTACTCTGCCCTACTCTACTCTGCCCTACTCTACTCTACTCTGCCCTGCTCTGCCCTACTCTACTCTGCCCTACTCTACTCTACCCTACTCTACTCTGCCCTACCCTACTCTGCCCTACTCTACTCTGCCCTACTCTACTCTGCCCTACTCTACTCTACTCTGCTCTGCCCTGCTCTACTCTGCCCTACTCTACTCTGCTCTGCCTTACTCTGCTCTGCCCTGCTCTGCCCTACTCTACTCTACTCTGCCTTACTCTGCTCTGCCCTGCTCTGCCCTACTCTACTCTGCCCTACTCTACTCTGCTCTGCCTTACTCTGCTCTGCCCTGCTCTGCCCTATTCTACCCTACTCTGCCCTACTCTACTCTACTCTGCCCTACTCTACTCTGCTCTGCCTTACTCTGCTCTGCCCTGCTCTGCCCTACTCTACTCTGCCCTACTCTACTCTACTCTGCCTTACTCTGCTCTGCCCTGCTCTGCCCTACTCTACTCTGCCCTACTCTACTCTGCTCTGCCTTACTCTGCTCTGCCCTGCTCTGCCCTATTCTACCCTACTCTGCCCTACTCTACTCTACTCTGCCCTACTCTACTCTGCCCTACTCTACTCTACTCTGCCTTACTCTACTCTGCCCTGCTCTACTCTGCCCTACCCTACTCTGCCCTACTCTACTCTGCCCTACTCTACTCTGCCCTACTCTACTCTACTCTGCCTTACTCTACTCTGCCCTGCTCTACTCTGCCCTACTCTACTCTACTCTGCCCTACTCTACTCTGCCCTACTCTACTCTACTCTGCCTTACTCTACTCTGCCCTGCTCTGCCCTGCTCTACTCTGCCCTACTCTGCTCTGCCTTACTCTGCTCTGCACTACTCTACTCTGCCCTACTCTACTCTGCTCTGCCTTACTCTGCTCTGCCCTGCTCTGCCCTGCTCTACTCTGCCCTACTCTACTCTGCCCTACTCTACTCTGCCCTACTCTACTCTGCTCTGCCTTACTCTGCTCTGCCCTGCTCTGCCCTACTCTACTCTGCCCTACTCTGCCCTATTCTACTCTGCCCTACTCTACTCTACTCTGCCCTACTCTACTCTGCCCTGCTCTGCCCTACTCTACTCTGCCCTACTCTACTCTGCCCTACTCTACTCTGCCCTACTCTACTCTACTCTGCCCTACTCTACTCTGCCCTGCTCTGCCCTACTCTACTCTGCCCTACTCTACTCTGCTCTGCCCTACTCTACTCTACTCTGCTCTCACAGTAAAGGGCCAGTTTGTACAGAAGTCAAACCCTAAGACATTGTTAGAAAGTCCTTTTCTCTCTCTACATATTCTGCACTGCGCAGCCGTAACACAGCGAGGCCCTAGACTAGGTCTACACAGACATATTTGGCTGGTAGTGTTGTGTACACAATGAAATTACAGTGCCATGGTTTTACAGACGGTTTCTATGGCAATGCTTTCACTAGGCCTCCAATAACATCCATCCATTTATCAGAGTCTGACTCCCAAATGGCACCCTAGTACCTTTCTAGTGCACTTCGTTTGACCATAGCCACTTCATACAGTGCCTTCGGAAAGTTTTCAAACCCATTGACAGCTTTCTTCTAAAATGATTTAAATTGTTTTTTTCCTCTTATCAATCTACACACAATACCTCATAATGACATCACAATACCCCATAATGACATCACAATACCCCATAATGACATCACAATACCCCATAATGACATCACAATACCCCATAATGACATCACAATATCACAATAGAAATATTTGCTAATTTATTTAAAAAATAATAATATTATTATTATAAGTATTCAGACCCTTTACTCAGTACTTTATTGAAGCACCTTAGGCAGCGATTACAGCCTAAAGTCTTCTTGGGTATGACGCTACAAGCTTGGCACACCTGTATTTGGGGAGTTTCTCGCATTCTTCTCTGCAGATCCTCTCAAGCTCTGTCAAGTTGGTTGGGCCACTCAAAGACATTCAGAGACTTGTCTCAAAGCCACTCCTGCGTTGTCTTGGCCCTGTGCTTAGGGTCATTGTCCTGTTGGAAGTTGAACCTTTGCTCCAGTCTGAGGTCCTGAGCACTCTGGGGCAGGTTTTTATCTAGGATCTCTCTATACTTTCCTCCGTTCATCTTTCCCTCGATCCTGACTAGTCTCCCAGTCTCTGCCACTGAAAAACATCGCCACAGGATGATGCTGCCACCACCATGCTTCACCGTAGGGATGGTGCCAGGTTTCCTCCAGACCTGACCCTTGACATTTAGGCCAAAGAGTTCAATCTTGGTTTCATCAAACCAGATAATCTTGTTTCTCATGGTCTGAGAGTGCCTTTAAGCAAACTCCAAGCAGGCTGTTATGTGCCTTTTACTGAGGAGTGGCTTCCGTCTGGCCACTCTACCATAAAGGCCTGATTGGTGGAGTGCTGCAGAGATGGTTGTCCTTCTGTGAGGTTTTCCCATCTCCACAGAGAAACTCTAGATCTCTGTCAGAGTGACCATCAGGTTCTTGGTCACTCCCCTGACCAAGGCCCTTCTCCACCCATTATTCAGTTTTGCCGGGCGGCCAGCTCCAGGAAGAGTCTTGGTGGTTCCAAACTTCTTCCATTAAGAATGATGGAGGCCATTGTGTTCTTGGGGACCTTCAATGCTGCAGAAATGTTTTTTTTTGTATCCTTCCCTAGATTTTAGAATAAGGCTGTAACGTAACAAAATATTGAAAACGTAAAGGGTTCTGAATAGTTTCCGAGGGCACTGTTGGTCATAGGGGTCCTTTAGGATACAGAAGGGAGACAGAACGTTTAGAACACTGTTGGTAATAGGGTGCCATTTGGGATACAGAAGGGAGACAGAATGTTTAGAACACTGTTGGTCATAGGGGGCCCTTTAGGATACAGAAGGGAGACAGAATGTTTAGAACACTGTTGGTCATAGGGGGCCCTTTAGGATACAGAAGGGAGACAGAATGTTTAGAACACTGTTGGTCATAGGGGGCCCTTTAGGATACAGAAGGGAGACAGAACGTTTAGAACACTGTTGAATTATTCAGTTCACTTTGAACATTCCGCTGAAACGGTACCAACTAAAATGGGCGGTGCTCCACTCCACTACACCATGGAACGGCCAGGATGAACCTTCTGGGCGGCTTGATCTGATCTGTTTGGTCCTATTTATCAAGATGGTCTGTCTGTTTTTAAAGTTTATAGCCTAGTTATCATTACTCAGTACTGGTACCCTGTGTATATAGCCTAGTTATCATTACTCAGTACTGGTACCCTTGTATATAGCCTAGTTATCATTACTCAGTACTGGTACCCCTTGTATATAGCCTAGTTATCATTACACAGTACCGGTACCCCTTGTATATAGACTAGTTATCATTACTCAGTACTGGTACCCCTTGTATATAGACTAGTTATCATTACTCAGTACTGGTACCCTGTGTATATAGTCTAGTTATCATTACTCAGTACTGGTACCCCTTGTATATAGCCTAGTTATCATTACTCAGTACTGGTACCCCTTGTATATAGACTAGTTATCATTATCATTACAGTACTGGTACCCCTTGTATATAGCCTAGTTATCATTACTCAGTACTGGTACCCTTGTATATAGACTAGTTATCATTACTCAGTACTGGTACCCCTTGTATATAGCCTAGTTATCATTACTCAGTACTGGTACCCCTTGTATATAGCCTAGTTATCATTACTCAGTACTGGTACCCTTGTATATAGCCTAGTTATCATTACTCAGTACTGGTACCCCTTGTATATAGCCTAGTTATCATTACACAGTACCGGTACCCCTTGTATATAGACTAGTTATCATTACTGGTACCGGTACCCCTTGTATATAGACTAGTTATCATTACTCAGTACTGGTACCCCTTGTATATAGACTAGTTATCATTACTCAGTACTGGTACCCTTGTATATAGCCTAGTTATCATTACTCAGTACTGGTACCCCTTGTATATAGCCTAGTTATCATTACTCAGTACTGGTACCCCTTGTATATAGACTAGTTATCATTACTCAGTACTGGTACCCCTTGTATATAGCCTAGTTATCATTACTCAGTACTGGTACCCCTTGTATATAGCCTAGTTATCATTACTCAGTACTGGTACCCTTGTATATAGCCTAGTTATCATTACTCAGTACTGGTACCCCTTGTATATAGCCTAGTTATCATTACACAGTACCGGTACCCCTTGTATATAGACTAGTTATCATTACTCAGTACTGGTACCCCTTGTATATAGACTAGTTATCATTACTCAGTACTGGTACCCCTTGTATATAGCCTAGTTATCATTACTCAGTACTGGTACCCCTTGTATATAGACTAGTTATCATTACTCAGTACTGGTACCCCTTGTATATAGACTAGTTATCATTACTGGTACCCCTTGTATATAGCCTATTTATCATTACTCAGTACTGGTACCCCTTGTATATAGTCTAGTTATCATTACTCAGTACTGGTACCCTGTGTATATAGTCTAGTTATCATTACTCAGTACTGGTACCCCTTGTATATAGCCTAGTTATCATTACTCAGTACTGGTACCCCTTGTATATAGCCTAGTTATCATTACTCAGTACTGGTACCCCTTGTATATAGCCTAGTTATCATTACTCAGTACTGGTACCCCTTGTATATAGACTAGTTATCATTACTCAGTACTGGTACCCTGTGTATATAGTCTAGTTATCATTACTCAGTACTGGTACCCTGTGTATATAGTCTAGTTATCATTACTCAGTACTGGTACCCCTTGTATATAGACTAGTTATCATTACTGGTACCCCTTGTATATAGCCTAGTTATCATTACTCAGTACTGGTACCCCTTGTATATAGACTAGTTATCATTACTCAGTACTGGTACCCTGTGTATATAGTCTAGTTATCATTACTCAGTACTGGTACCCCTTGTATATAGCCTAGTTATCATTACTCAGTACTGGTACCCCTTGTATATAGTCTAGTTATCATTACTCAGTACTGGTACCCTGTGTATATAGTCTAGTTATCATTACTCAGTACTGGTACCCCTTGTATATAGCCTAGTTATCATTACTCAGTACTGGTACCCCTTGTATATAGCCTAGTTATCATTACTCAGTACTGGTACCCTGTGTATATAGTCTAGTTATCATTACTCAGTACTGGTACCCCTTGTATATAGTCTAGTTATCATTACTCAGTACTGGTACCCCTTGTATATAGTCTAGTTATCATTACTCAGTACTGGTACCCCTTGTATATAACCATGTTATCATTACTCAGTACTGGTACCCTTGTATATAGCCTAGTTATCATTACTCAGTACTGGTACCCTTGTATATAGCCTAGTTATCATTACTCAGTACTGGTACCCCTTGTATATAGCCTAGTTATCATTACTCAGTACTGGTACCCTTGTATATAGCCTAGTTATCATTACTCAGTACTGGTACCCCTTGTATATAGCCTAGTTATCATTACTCAGTACTGGTACCCCTTGTATATAGCCTAGTTATCATTACTCAGTACTGGTACTCTGTGTATATAGCCTAGTTATCATTACTCAGTACTGGTACCCTGTGTATATAGCCTAGTTATCATTACTCAGTACTGGTACCCCTTGTATATAGACTAGTTATCAATACTCAGTACTGGTACCCCTTGTATATAGCCTAGTTATCATTACTCAGTACTGGTACCCCTTGTATATAGCCTAGTTATCATTACTGTTTATATTTATTTACTTTTCTGCTATTTTGCACACCAATATCTCTACCTGTACATGACCATCTGATCATTTATCACTCCAGTGTTAATCTGCAAAATTGTAATTATTCGCCTACCTCCTCATGCCTTTTGCACACAATGTATATAGACTCTCTTTTTTTCTCTACTGTGTTATTGACTTGTTAATTGTTTACTCCATGTGTAACTCTGTGTTGTCTGTTCACACTGCTATGCTTTATCTTGGCCAGGTCGCAGTTGCAAATGAGAACTTGTTCTCAACTAGCCTACCTGGTTAAATAAAGGTGTTCTCAACTAGCCTACCTGGTTAAATAAAGGTGTTCTCAACTAGCCTACCTGGTTAAATAAAGGTGTTCTCAACTAGCCTACCTGGTTAAATAAAGGTGTTCTCAACTAGCCTACCTGGTTAAATAAAGGTGTTCTCAACTAGCCTACCTGGTTAAATAAAGGTGTTCTCAACTAGCCTACCTGGTTAAATAAAGGTGTTCTCAACTAGCCTACCTGGTTAAATAAAGGTGTTCTCAACTAGCCTACCTGGTTAAATAAAGGTGTTCTCAACTAGCCTACCTGGTTAAATAAAGGTGTTCTCAACTAGCCGACCTGGTTAAATAAAGGTGTTCTCAACTAGCCTACCTGGTTAAATAAAGGTGTTCTCAACTAGCCTACCTGGTTAAATAAAGGTGTTCTCAACTAGCCTACCTGGTTAAATAAAGGTGTTCTCAACTAGCCTACCTGGTTAAATAAAGGTGTTCTCAACTAGCCTACCTGGTTAAATAAAGGTGTTCTCAACTAGCCTACCTGGTTAAATAAAGGTGTTCTCAACTAGCCTACCTGGTTAAATAAAGGTGTTCTCAACTAGCCTACCTGGTTAAATAAAGGTGTTCTCAACTAGCCTACCTGGTTAAATAAAGGTGTTCTCAACCAGCCTACCTGGTTAAATAAAGGTGTTCTCAACTAGCCTACCTGGTTAAATAAAGGTGTTCTCAACTAGCCTACCTGGTTAAATAAAGGTGTTCTCAACTAGCCTACCTGGTTAAATAACGGTGTTCTCAACTAGCCTACCTGGTTAAATAACGGTGTTCTCAACTAGCCTACCTGGTTAAATAAAGGTGTTCTCAACTAGCCTACCTGGTTAAATAAAGGTGTTCTCAACTAGCCTACCTGGTTAAATAAAGGTGTTCTCAACTAGCCTACCTGGTTAAATAAAGGTGTTCTCAACTAGCCTACCTGGTTAAATAACGGTGTTCTCAACTAGCCTACCTGGTTAAATAAAGGTGTTCTCAACTAGCCTACCTGGTTAAATAAAGGTGTTCTCAACTAGCCTACCTGGTTAAATAAAGGTGTTCTCAACTAGCCTACCTGGTTAAATAAAGGTGTTCTCAACTAGCCTACCTGGTTAAATAAAGGTGTTCTCAACTAGCCTACCTGGTTAAATAAAGGTGTTCTCAACTAGCCTACCTGGTTAAATAAAGGTGTTCTCAACTAGCCTACCTGGTTAAATAAAGGTGTTCTCAACTAGCCTACCTGGTTAAATAAAGGTGTTCTCAACTAGCCTACCTGGTTAAATAACGGTGTTCTCAACTAGCCTACCTGGTTAAATAAAGGTGTTCTCAACTAGCCTACCTGGTTAAATAAAGGTGTTCTCAACTAGCCTACCTGGTTAAATAAAGGTGTTCTCAACTAGCCTACCTGGTTAAATAAAGGTGTTCTCAACTAGCCTACCTGGTTAAATAACGGTGTTCTCAACTAGCCTACCTGGTTAAATAACGGTGTTCTCAACTAGCCTACCTGGTTAAATAAAGGTGTTCTCAACTAGCCTACCTGGTTAAATAAAGGTGTTCTCAACTAGCCTACCTGGTTAAATAAAGGTGTTCTCAACTAGCCTACCTGGTTAAATAAAGGTGTTCTCAACTAGCCTACCTGGTTAAATAACGGTGTTCTCAACTAGCCTACCTGGTTAAATAACGGTGTTCTCAACTAGCCTACCTGGTTAAATAAAGGTGTTCTCAACTAGCCTACCTGGTTAAATAAAGGTGTTCTCAACTAGCCTACCTGGTTAAATAAAGGTGTTCTCAACTAGCCTACCTGGTTAAATAAAGGTGTTCTCAACTAGCCTACCTGGTTAAATAAAGGTGTTCTCAACTAGCCTACCTGGTTAAATAAAGGTGTTCTCAACTAGCCTACCTGGTTAAATAAAGGTGTTCTCAACTAGCCTACCTGGTTAAATAAAGGTGTTCTCAACTAGCCTACCTGGTTAAATAAAGGTGTTCTCAACTAGCCTACCTGGTTAAATAAAGGTGTTCTCAACTAGCCTACCTGGTTAAATAAAGGTGTTCTCAACTAGCCTACCTGGTTAAATAACGGTGTTCTCAACTAGCCTACCTGGTTAAATAAAGGTGTTCTCAACTAGCCTACCTGGTTAAATAAAGGTGTTCTCAACTAGCCTACCTGGTTAAATAACGGTGTTCTCAACTAGCCTACCTGGTTAAATAAAGGTGTTCTCAACTAGCCTACCTGGTTAAATAAAGGTGTTCTCAACTAGCCTACCTGGTTAAATAACGGTGTTCTCAACTAGCCTACCTGGTTAAATAAAGGTGTTCTCAACTAGCCTACCTGGTTAAATAAAGGTGTTCTCAACTAGCCTACCTGGTTAAATAAAGGTGTTCTCAACTAGCCTACCTGGTTAAATAAAGGTGTTCTCAACTAGCCTACCTGGTTAAATAACGGTGTTCTCAACTAGCCTACCTGGTTAAATAAAGGTGTTCTCAACTAGCCTACCTGGTTAAATAAAGGTGTTCTCAACTAGCCTACCTGGTTAAATAAAGGTGTTCTCAACTAGCCTACCTGGTTAAATAACGGTGTTCTCAACTAGCCTACCTGGTTAAATAAAGGTGTTCTCAACTAGCCTACCTGGTTAAATAAAGGTGTTCTCAACTAGCCTACCTGGTTAAATAAAGGTGTTCTCAACTAGCCTACCTGGTTAAATAAAGGTGTTCTCAACTAGCCTACCTGGTTAAATAAAGGTGTTCTCAACTAGCCTACCTGGTTAAATAAAGGTGTTCTCAACTAGCCTACCTGGTTAAATAAAGGTGTTCTCAACTAGCCTACCTGGTTAAATAAAGGTGTTCTCAACTAGCCTACCTGGTTAAATAAAGGTATTTAAATTATTTTTTTTAAAACTCATTGTGTATCTATTATTACATGTATTATTATGTGTTTTACTTTTCTAATATTTATCTATTTTCTTTCTCTCTACAGTTTTGGGAAGGGCCCATAAGTAAGTATTCCACTGTTAGTCTCTACCTGTTGTTTACAAAGCTTGTGACGAATACCGTTTGACTTGATTCCTGTCACTAACATGACTTCCTGTATAAATTCCCCCTTATTTCCTGTTTCCTGCAGCGTGAGAGACATGAAGATTGGAAGTGGTCATAACAATGGTTGGGGACAGGAGCATCCCGTAGAGCTTCCTTCCTATGTGGGCCCTGGTTAAAAGAAGTGGACTATATATGGATACGGGTACCGTCTGGGACACAGCCCCTTCTCTTCCTGAACCAGACAGGACAAGCTGACAGGGCCGTTAGCTATGAATATCTATCCCCTCTCGCTGAACTTTTTACCTTTCTCTGTCTCTCTCTTGTTCAATTCAATTCAATTCGAGGAGCTTTATTGGCATGGGAAACGTGTTAACATTGCCAAAGCAAGTGAGGTAGATAATATACAAAAGTGAAATAAACAATGAAAATGAACTTATTCTTATTATATCTCTCTTTCTCTATTTTTTTAATCTTCCTTTCTCGATCTCTCCTTCTCTCTCTCTCTCTCTCTCCCACTCTCTCCTTTTCTCTCTCTCTCTGTCTATCTCTCTGTCTTGATTTCTTTCTGTCTCTCAAGCCTCTTTCAACTCTCTCCCTCCCTCTCTGTCTCTCTTTCACTCTGTTTATATCTCTCTCTCCCTCTCTCTCTCTCTCTCTCTCTCTCTCTCCCCCATCAAAACAAAGTCAAACATAAACAGAGTCTGACTCAAATCTCAGTAGAGTCAAAGATGGATGCCACACCCAGATACACAAACACAGACACAATGCAAACATTACCCACACAGACCCAAAACACTTGTACTGTTCAGAAACACACCCAAATAGACATACTGTACATACAGTATATCCAGCCAGGCTACTGTACGTGGAACGGCTGTGAAATGCCTAGCTAGTTAGCAGTGTGCGCTAATAACATTTCAATCAGTGACGTCACTCGCTCTGGGACCTTGAAGTAGTCGTTTCCCTTTTCTCTGCAAGGACCGAGGCTTTTGTGGAGCGATAGGTAACGCCGCTTCGTAGGAGGCAGTTCAGAGGGTCTCTGGTTCGAGCCCAGGTTGGGTTGAGAAGACAGGGACAGAATCAAACCGTTTGCAGAAGTAACACTACTCACACAGAGCCTTATAGGGCTGGTTTCCCTGACCAAGATTAAACCTAGTTGTGGCCTAAAAAAGCATGTTCAATGGAGAATATCTATTGAAATATCTTTTTAGTACAGGGTTAGGTTTGATCTGTGTCCGGTAAACTTGCCCATAGAGGCATACAGAGACTGGCCCAGGACTGACCTGTTTTTGATGCGTAGTTTAACTCCTCCAGAACATCCTCCTCGATTTTCTCTGGGGGTTCCGTGAACGGAGGAGAGGGGAGTGTGGTGGTCCGAGGGAGGACCGATGGTGGGTAGGGGGGTGAGGGTGGGCAGGGTCAGTGTGGTGAGGGTGGGGTCACCACAGCAGGAGCCTGGGCAGCACTCCCTGAGGAAGAGACAGAGATAGTCAGAGCAGTGAGAGGGAAAGCACTACTACTACCCACTGTCAGCTGACAGAGTAGCCTACCAACCCGGTACCAACGCAGTACTGACACAGTACCAACCCAATACCAACCCAGTACCGTCCCAGTACCAACCCGGTACCAACCCAGTATCACCCCGGTACCAACCCGGTACCGACCCAGTACTACCCCAGTACCAACCCAGTACCAACCCGGTACCAACCCAGTACCAACCCAGTACCAACCCAATACCAACCCAGTACCAACCCGGTACCAACCCAGTACCAACCCAATACCAACCCGGGCATGTACCAACCCAGTACCAACCCAATACCAATCCAGTACCAAACCAATACCAACCCAGTACCAAACCAATACCAACCCAGTACCAATCCAGTACCAACCCGGGCATGTACCAACCCAATACCAACCCAGCATGTACCAACCCAGTACCAACCCAATACCAACCCAGTACCAACCCAGTACCAACCCAGTACCAACCCAGCACGTACCAACCCAGTACCAACCCAGCACGTACCAACCCAGTACCAACCCAGCACGCACGTACCAACCCAGTACCAACCCAGCACGTACCAACCCAGTACCAACCCAGCACGTACCAACCCAGTACCAACCCAGCACATACCAACCCAGTACCAACCCAGCACCAACCCAGTACCAACCCAGCACATACCAACCCAGTACCAACCCAGCACGTACCAACCCAGTACCAACCCAGCACGTACCAACCCAGCACGTACCAACCCAGTACCAACCCAGCACATACCAACCCAGTACCAACCCAGCACGTACCAACCCAGTACCAACCCAGCACGTACCAACCCAGTACCAACCCAGAACGTACCAACCCAACATGGGTTTTTATACAGTGAATGCTCCCGTACTTAAAGTCAACCACTAAACCAGAAGAGGTAATAGTGTATAATGTGTCACATCCAGTCCCGGCTAATTCTTTCTTCACCACAATGTTTTCACAGCACTCCCAGCTTACCAACATCAAGGAAAGCATCCAGGATTTTAAACTGATCTGATTTAAAGGTCAAGAGGAGGTCACATGGGTCAGCTCTTGGTTGTGGCACGCATTCATAACTAGCTAAATCCTTACTAACTAGCTAAATCCTTATGAAATAGCTAAATCCTTACTAACTAGCTAAGTCCTTACTAACTAGCTAAATCCTTACTAACTAGATAAATCCTTACTAACTAGCTAAATCCTTACCAACTAGCTAAGTCCTTACTAACTAGCTAAATCCTTTCTAACTAGCTAAATCCTTACTAACTAGCTAAATCCTTACCAACTAGCTAAGTCCTTACTAACTAGCTAAATCCTTACTAACTAGCTAAGTCCTTACTAACTAGCTAAATCCTTTCTAACTAGCTAAGTCCTTACTAACTAGCTAAATCCTTACTAACTAGCTAAGTCCTTACTAACTAGCTAAATCCTTACGAGGGGGTGTCCTCGGATGGGGCCACAGTGTCTCCTGACCCCTCCTGTCTCAGCCTCCAGTATTTATGCTGCAGTAGTTTATGTGTCGGGGGGCTAGGGTCAGTTTGTTATATCTGGAGTACTTCTCCTGTCCTATTCGGTGTCCTGTGTGAATCTAAGTGTGCGTTCTCTAATTCTCTCCTTCTCTCTTTCTTTCTCTCTCTCGGAGGACCTGAGCCCTAGGACCATGCCCCAGGACTACCTGACATGATGACTCCTTGCTGTCCCCAGTCCACCTGGCCATGCTGCTGCTCCAGTTTCAACTGGCCTGGGCCCTAGGACCATGTCCCAGGACTACCTGACATGATGACTCCTTGCTGTCCCCAGTCCACCTGGCCATGCTGCTGCTCCAGTTTCAACTGTTCTGCCTTACTATTATTCAACCATGCTGGTCATTTATGAACATTTGAACATCTTGGTCATGTTCTGTTATAATCTCTACCTGGCACAGCCAGAAGAGGACTGGCCACCCCACATAGCCTGGTTCCTCTCTAGGTTTCTTCCTAGGTTTTGGCCTTTCTAGGGAGTTTTTCCTAGCCACCGTGCTTTTACACCTGCATTGTTTGCTGTTTGGGGTTTTAGGCTGGGTTTCTGTACAGCACTTTGAGATATCAGCTGATGTACGAAGGGCTATATAAATACATTTGATTTGATTTGATTTACTAACTAGCTAGGTCCTTACTAACTAGCTAAATCCTTACTAACTAGCTAAATCCTTACTAACTAGTTAAGTCCTTACTAACTAGCTAAATCCTTACCAACTAGCTAAGTCCTTACTAACTAGCTAAATCCTTAGTAACTAGCTAAATCCTTTCTAACTAGCTAAATCCTTACTAACTAGCTAAATCCTTACTAACTAGCTAAGTCCTTACTAACTAGCTAAATCCTTACTAACTAGCTAAGTCCTTACTAACTAGCTAAATCCTTACTAACTAGCTAAATCCTTGCTAACTAGCTAAATCCTTACTAACTGTGTAGTGGATGGTTACAGCCGGTGCTATTCAACAGTAGCCTGTGGCCTGGGGTGGTGTAGTGGATGGTTACAGCCGGTGCTATTCAACAGTAGCGTGTGGCCTGGGGTGGTGTAGTGGATGGTTACAGCCGGTGCTATTCAACAGTAGCGTGTGGCCTGGGGGGGTGTAGTGGATGGTTACAGCCGGTGCTATTCAACAGTAGCGTGTGGCCTGGGGTGGTGTAGTGGATGGTTACAGCCGGTGCTATTCAACAGTAGCGTGTGGCCTGGGGTGGTGTAGTGGATGGTTACAGCCGGTGCTATTCAACAGTAGCGTGTGGCCTGGGGGGGTGTAGTGGATGGTTACAGCCGGTGCTATTCAACAGTAGCGTGTGGCCTGGGGTGGTGTAGTGGATGGTTACAGCCGCTGCCCTCAGAACATATTTCAAATCACCAGTCTGGGTAGCCATTTGACTAGATGTTCAGGAGTCTTATGGCTTGGGGGTAGAAGCTGTTTAGAAGCCTCTTGGACCTAGACTTGGTGCTCCGGTACCGCTTGCCGTGTGGTAGCAGAGAGGACAGTCTATGACTAGGGTGGCTGGAGTCTTTGACAATTTTCAGGGCCTTCCTCTGACACCGCCTGGTATAGGGGTCCTGGATGGCAGGAAGCTTGACCCCAGTGATGTACTGGGCAGTTCGCACTACACTCTGTAGTGCCTCGCGGTCGGAGGCAGAGCAGTTGCCATACCAGGCTCTCGATGGTGCAACTGTAGAACCTTTTGAGGATATGTAAGCTCCTCTGTTGGAGTGGGTTTAAATCCGAGTCAGTCTACCATTCTAACACACTCTCTCCTTCCTACTTTCCTGTCACTCTTCATTGTCACTGACCACTAAACACGAAAAGGAGTAGCTTTGCCAGTCAGGCGTCTAGGCTGAAGCCAGGACTCCAGACTAACTTTTTCAGTTGGTTGTGCCACCAACTGGTTTGGTCGCACCAATTTTTTTTCTCGCAATTTCACAGAAAATAAATGTTTCGTAATCACCTTAGTCATTCACAGAGCTTTAGATGATGCAATAGAACACATTCAATAAATGTTTTGTAATCACCTTAGTCATTCACAGAGCTTTAGATGATGCAATAGAACACATTCAATAAATGTTTTGTAATCCCCTTAGTCATTCACAGAGCTTTAGATGATGCAATAGAACACATTCAATAAATGTTTTGTAATCACCTTAGTCATTCACAGAGCTTTAGATGATGCAATAGAACACATTCAATAAATGTTTTGTAATCACCTTAGTCATTCACAGAGCTTTAGATGATGCAATAGAACACATTCAATAAATGTTTTGTAATCACCTTAGTCATTCACAGAGCTTTAGATGATGCAATAGAACACATTCAATAAATGTTTTGTAATCACCTTAGTCATTCACAGAGCTTTAGATGATGCAATATAACACATTCAATAAATGTTTTGTAATCACCTTAGTCATTCACAGAGCTTTAGATGATGCAATAGAACACATTCAATAAATGTTTTGTAATCACCTTAGTCATTCACAGAGCTTTAGATGATGCAATAGAACACATTCAATAAATGTTTTGTAATCACCTTAGTCATTCACAGAGCTTTAGATGATGCAATAGAACACATTCAATAAATGTTTTGTAATCACCTTAGTCATTCACAGAGCTTTAGATGATGCAATAGAACACATTCAATAAATGTTTTGTAATCACCTTAGTCATTCACAGAGCTTTAGATGATGCAATAGAACACATTCAATAAATGTTTTGTAATCACCTTAGTTATTCACAGAGCTTTAGATGATGCAATAGAACACATTCAATAAATGTTTTGTAATCACCTTAGTCATTCACAGAGCTTTAGATGATGCAATAGAACACATTCAATAAATGTTTTGTAATCACCTTAGTCATTCACAGAGCTTTAGATGATGCAATAGAACACATTCAATAAATGTTTTGTTGTTGAATTGTTTGTTGAATCTTCTAACAGGAACACATGATTCCAGATATTATGATGTCCAATCTAATCCAGTGATTTTCATGAATTGTTGTTCAATAGAGATGAATTTGCCTACAATCTTTATGTGCACTAACATCATAGGCTAATTCACCACGAGGAAGTGAAAATTCTAAGCACATTAGATAGATCGCTAACACTCAATATAGTACCCAGTGTCAGTAGTCATGTACTAATCTATCAGTAAATGTATTGTCATATAAAACAAAATGTTGCACTATAATGCACTACTTCTGAACAGAGTCATACGAGAGCCATTTGGGATGCAGACAATGCCTCTAGTCTCTCCTCTCTCCAGAGCAGTACAGTAGTTAACTAGGCTAATGAGATGCGTTTTTGTTTATGAGGTTAACACTTCTCTGATTGGTTCATATACACATCATTGTTTATGAGGTTACCTCTTCTCTGATTGGTTCATATACACATCATTGTTTATGAGGTTACCTCTTCTCTGATTGGTTCATATACACATTCCACACATATGACCTCAAATGACACGATATATGAATAAATTAACATTTATTTTTGTGTCAAATCACCAATTGGCAACCCATCCCTTATGGGATTAATTGACACATAAACAAACATTACAACAATTCAGTATGGTCATTAAATGATAATTATTATTTCGGTGTTCTCTGCATCGCATAAAGAGTGAAACATTTTTATGTTAATCAGAATATTGGCCCAATAGTCGATAGCTAATAAGATTTCTTACATTTTGACTGGACAGATGAGCCGTTTACTATATTAGTTTCACTTATGGAGTCGGATGGATAGAAAGGGAAATCAGACTAGGTTGTAGTTCTTGTGTACTATGTCATAGTGGTGCTATAGTTCTAGGTTGAAGTTATTGTGTACTATGTCATAGTAGTGCTATAGTTCTAGGTTGTAGTTATTGTGTACTATGTCATAGTAGTGCTATAGTTCTAGGTTGTAGTTCTTGTGTACTATGTCATAGTGGTGCTATAGTTCTAGGTTGAAGTTATTGTGTACTATGTCATAGTGGTGCTATAGTTCTAGGTTGAAGTTATTGTGTACTATGTCATAGTAGTGCTATAGTTCTAGGTTGTAGTTATTGTCTACTATGTCATATTGGTGCTATAGTCATAACTGTGTTGCTGATATCTACTGACTACTCTCTTATTATCTCCATTAGAAAAAAGAGAACTAACAACAAACACTGTGTATAATCTTATATCCCCCACTTGCTCATTGAGGTCATTTTTGTGAAGGCAATCTGGAAATACAGTATAATATAATACAGTATCATACAATACAGTATCATAAAATACAGTATAATGATCTTATGTCTAAACTGTACCTACTACCAAATATGAATATGCATGAAGCTGACCTGAATAGGGCAGTAATTTAAAACCCACCCCATAGTCGCTGTGTTAAAACTGTGCTGCTTTGCATCCATCTATAAACAACCGCTCTCTCGTTCTCTCTCTCATCGTCTGCATCAGAAAACAGACAAACAAAAGAAAGCAAGCCCAGCTGAAAACCTCTGAGTGAGACTGACAGGCTGTGGAGGGTGTGATATCGCTCTCTTATAGAGCCAGCAGAAGGACAGTAAGTCATTATCAACCAAGAGAATGCTGCAAACAGACAGTAAGTCATTATCAACCAAGAGAATGCTGCAGACAGACAGTAAGTCATTATCAACCAAGAGAATGCTGCAAACAGACAGTAAGTCATTATCAACCAAGAGAATGCTGCAGACAGACAGTAAGTCATTATCAACCAAGAGAATGCTGCAGATGGACAGTAAGTCATTATCAACCAAGAGAATGCTGCAGACAGACAGTAAGTCATTATCAACCAAGAGAATGCTGCAGATGGACAGTAAGTCATTATCAACCAAGAGAATGCTGCAAACAGACAGTAAGTCATTATCAACCAAGAGAATGCTGCAGATGGACAGTAAGTCATTATCAACCAAGAGAATGCTGCAAACGGACAGTAAGTCATTATCAACCAAGAGAATGCTGCAGACAGACAGTAAGTCATTATCAACCAAGAGAATGCTGCAGACAGACAGTAAGTCATTATCAACCAAGAGAATGCTGCAAACAGACAGTAAGTCATTATCAACCAAGAGAATGCTGCAGACAGACAGTAAGTCATTATCAACCAAGAGAATGCTGCAAACAGACAGTAAGTCATTATTAACCAAGAGAATGCTGCAGATGGACAGTAAGTCATTATCAACCAAGAGAATGCTGCAGACAGACAGTAAGTCATTATCAACCAAGAGAATGCTGCAGATGGACAGTAAGTCATTATCAACCAAGAGAATGCTGCAAACAGACAGTAAGTCATTATCAACCAAGAGAATGCTGCAGATGGACAGTAAGTCATTATCAACCAAGAGAATGCTGCAAACAGACAGTAAGTCATTATCAACCAAGAGAATGCTGCAGATGGACAGTAAGTCATTATCAACCAAGAGAATGCTGCAGACAGACAGTAAGTCATTATCAACCAAGAGAATGCTGCAGATGGACAGTAAGTCATTATCAACCAAGAGAATGCTGCAAACAGACAGTAAGTCATTATCAACCAAGAGAATGCTGCAGATGGACAGTAAGTCATTATCAACCAAGAGAATGCTGCAAACGGACAGTAAGTCATTATCAACCAAGAGAATGCTGCAAACGGACAGTAAGTCATTATCAACCAAGAGAATGCTGCAAACAGACAGTAAGTCATTATCAACCAAGAGAATGCTGCAGATGGACAGTAAGTCATTATCAACCAAGATAATGCTGCAGATGGACAGTAAGTCATTATCAACCAAGAGAATGCTGCAGACGGACAGTAAGTCATTATCAACCAAGAGAATGCTGCAGACGGACAGTAAGTCATTATCAACCAAGAGAATGCTGCAAACAGACAGTAAGTCATTATCAACCAAGAGAATGCTGCAAACGGACAGTAAGTCATTATCAACCAAGAGAATGCTGCAGATGGACAGTAACTTGGACAGTGACTTACTGTCCAGCTTCTTCTTCATGCAGAAGTTTGCATCCTGTAGCTCCAACTCCAAAAAGTTCTGGGACACTGTGAAGTCCATGGAGAACAAGAGCACCTCCTCCAAGCTGCCCACTGCACTGAGGCTAGGTAACACGGTCTCCACCGATAAATCCACGATTATCGAAAGCTTCAATAAGCACTTCTCAACGGCTGGCCATGCCTTCCGCCTGGCTACTCCAACCTCGGCCAACAGCTCCGCCCCCCCCGCAGCTCCTCGCCCAAGCCTCTCCAGGTTCTCCTTTACCCAAATCCAGATAGCAGATGTTCTGAAAGAGCTGCAAAACCTAGACCCGTACAAATCAGCTGGGCTTGACAATCTGGACCCTCTATTTCTGAAACTATCTGCCGCCATTGTCGCAACCCCTATTACCAGCCTGTTCAACCTCTCTTTCATATCGTCTGAGATCCCCAAGGATTGAAAGCTGCCGCAGTCATCCCCCTCTTCAAAGGGGAGACACCCTGGACCCAAACTGCTATAGACCTATATCCATCCTGCCCTGCCTATCTAAGGTCTTCGAAAGCCAAGTCAACAAACAGGTCACTGACCATCTCGAATCCCACCGTACCTTCTCCGCTGTGCAATCTGGTTTCCGAGCCGGTCACGGGTGCACCTCAGCCACGCTCAAGGTACTAAACGATATCATAACCGCCATCGATAAAAGACAGTACTGTGCAGCCGTCTTCATCGACCTCGCCAAGGCTTTCGACTCTGTCAATCACCATATTCTGATCGGCAGACTCAATAGCCTCGGTTTCTCGGATGACTGCCTTGCCTGGTTCACCAATTACTTTGCAGACAGAGTTCAGTGTGTCAAATCGGAGGGCATGCTGTCCGGTCCTCTGGCAGTCTCTATGGGGGTGCCACAGGGTTCAATTCTCGGGCCGACTCTTTTCTCTGTATATATCAATGATGTTGCTCTTGCTGCGGGCGATTCCCTGATCCACCTCTACGCAGACGACACCATTCTATATACTTTCGGCCCGTCATTGGACACTGTGCTATCTAACCTCCAAACGAGCTTCAATGCCATACAGCACTCCTTCCGTGGCCTCCAACTGCTCTTAAACGCGAGTAAAACCAAATGCATGCTTTTCAACCGATCGCTGCCTGCACCCGCATGCCCGACTAGCATCACCACCCTGGATGGTTCCGACCTTGAATATGTGGACATCTATAAGTACCTAGGTGTCTGGCTAGACTGCAAACTCTCCTTCCAGACTCATATCAAACATCTCCAATCTAAAATCAAATCTAGAGTCGGCTTTCTATTCCGCAACAAAGCCTCCTTCACTCACGCCGCCAAGCTTACCCTAGTAAAACTGACTATCCTACCGATCCTCGATTTCGGCGATGTCATCTACAAAATGGCTTCCAACACTCTACTCAGCAAACTGGATGCAGTCTATCATAGTGCCATCCGTTTTGTCACCAAAGCACCTTATACCACCCACCACTGCGACTTGTATGCTCTAGTCGGCTGGCCCTCGCTACATATTCGTCGCCAGACCCACTGGCTCCAGGTCATCTACAAGTCCATGCTAGGTAAAGCTCCGCCTTATCTCAGTTCACTGGTCACGATGGCAACACCCATCCGTAGCACACGCTCCAGCAGGTGTATCTCACTGATCATCCCTAAAGCCAATACCTCATTTGGCCGCCTTTCGTTCCAGTACTCTGCTGCCTGTGACTGGAACGAACTGCAAAAATCGCTGAAGTTGGAGACTTTTATCTCCTCACCAACTTCAAACATCAGCTATCCGAGCAGCTAACCGATCGCTGCAGCTGTACATAGTCTATTGGTAAATAGCCCACCCATTTTCACCTACCTCATTCCCATACTGTTTTTATACTGTTTTTTTATTTTTATTTATTTATTTACTTTTCTGCTCTTTTGCACACCAATATCTCTACCTGTACATGACCATCTGATCATTTATCACCCCAGTGTTAATCTGCAAAATTGTATTATTCGCCTACCTCCTCATGCCTTTTGCACACATTGTATATAGACTGCCCATTTTTTTCTACTGTGTTATTGACTTGTTAATTGTTTACTCCATGTGTAACTCTGTGTTGTCTGTTCACACTGCTATGCTTTATCTTGGCCAGGTCGCAGTTGCAAATGAGAACTTGTTCTCAACTAGCCTACCTGGTTAAATAAAGGTGAAATAAAATAAATAAAATAAAAAGTCATTATCAACCAAGAGAATGCTGCAGATGGACAGTAAGTCATTATCAACCAAGAGAATGCTGCAGACGGACAGTAAGTCATTATCAACCAAGAGAATGCTGCAGACGGACAGTAAGTCATTATCAACCAAGAGAATGCTGCAGACAGACAGTAGCTAGCTAACCGACCAGGCCTGTAGGACAGACAGTAGCTAGCTAACCAACCAGGCCTATATGACAGACAGTAGCTAGCTAACCGACCAGGCCTGTAGGACAGCCAGTAGCTAGCTAACCGACCAGGCCTGTATGACAGACAGTAGCTAGCTAACCGACCAGGCCTGTATGACAGACAGTAGCTAGCTAACCGACCAGGCCTGTGTGACAATTCAGGTGTTTTTGTTGAGTGCCTTTGTTACAACTATGAAACAGAAAGCATATGTGTTGGAACACAGTAACAGTTTATTTTTATAACAACAAAATAAAAAAATACCCAACTACCAAGACGCACGATCAGCAAGACGCGAGGCGGTCAAATGATGAAAACACTAGTAGCCTAAACATCATTAGAAGCGCCAGGCGGCCTTGACAAATACTGAAACTCAGCACAAAAACAACAATGGCATGATAATGAATACAAGTGTCGATATGACAGCAGTCACACATTGTCAGTTACTATCAGCTTGTGCTTACATGGTGTGTGCGTCTTCACGCATCAGTTGAAGGATGCCCATGCCACATAAACAACGAGAGCTAGTGAGTGCGTTGCTGATGGTTCTTTGTTGCTTGAGACGTACTGTAGAGCCTGCTCTCTCAGTGATGACATTTTGTGCTGATAATCGGCCCGTAGCATTGTCACGGGCTTGTTCTATCTAAACGTTGGCCATCCCTTCCTCTCTCCCGTCTCAACTTTTCATTTGGTAGTGGCGAGGATAACTGCTCAGTGTGCACCATTCTTGGTTTTCTTTTTTTGGGTTCTGAGGTATAAATTCAGGATGAGGCTCAGAACCAGAAGATTATTCATCAGAGGTGGAGGTTCAGGATGAGGCTCAGAACCAGAAGAAGAGGTTCAGGATGAGGCTCGGAACCAGAAGAGGAGGCTCAGGATGAGGCTCAGAACCAGAAGAAGAGGTTCAGGATGAGGCTCAGAACCAGAAGAGAAGGTTCAGGATGAGGCTCAGAACCAAAAGAGGAGGTTCAGGATGAGGCTCAGAACCAGAAGAGGAGGCTCAGGATGAGGCTCAGAACCAGAAGAAGAGGTTCAGGATGAGGCTCAGAACCAGAAGAGGAGGTTCAGGATGAGGCTCAGAACCAGAAGAGGAGGTTCAGGATGAGGCTCAGAACCAGAAGATTAATCATCAGAGATGTCATGATCCATTTCGAGAAGTAGGGGAGCAGGCCCTACTGTAGGGAGAAGGTGAGGAGCAGGCCCTACGGTCAGGAGAAGGAGAGGAGCAGGCCCTACTGTAGGGAGAAGGAGGGGAGCAGGCCCTACTGTAGGGAGAAGGTGAGGAGCAGGCCCTACTGTAGGGAGAAGGTGAGGAGCAGGCCCTACTGTCAGGAGAAGGAGAGGGGCAGGCCCAACTGTTAGGAGAAGGAGGGGAGCAGGCCCTACTGTCAGGAGAAGGAGAGGGGCAGGCCCTACTGTAGGGAGAAGGAGGGGAGCAGGCCCTACTGTCAGGAGAAGGGGAGGCCCTACTGCAGGGAGAAGGAGGGGAGCAGGCCCTACTGTCAGGAGAAGGAGAGGGGCAGGCCCAACTGTCAGGAGGAGGGGAGCAGGCCCTACTGTAGGGAGAAGGTGAGGAGCAGGCCATACTGTCAGGAGAAGGAGGGGAGCAGGCCCTACTGTCAGGAGAAGGAGGGGAGCAGGCCCTACTGTCAGGAGAAGGAGAGGAGCAGGCCCTACTGTCAGGAGAAGGAGGGGAGCAGGCCCTACTGTCAGGAGAAGGAGGGGAGCAGGCCCTACTGTCAGGAGAAGGAGGGGAGCAGGCCCTACTGTCAGGAGAAGGAGGGGAGCAGGCCCTACTGTCAGGAGAAGGAGGGGAGCAGGCCATACTGTCAGGAGAAGGAGGGGAGCAGGCCATACTGTCAGGAGAAGAAGGGGAGCAGGCTCTACTGTAGGGAGAAGAAGGGGAGCAGGCCCTACTGTCAGGAGAAGGAGGGGAGCAGGCCATACTGTCAGGAGAAGGAGGGGAGCAGGCCCTACTGTCAGGAGAAGGAGGGGAGCAGGCCATACTGTCAGGAGAAGGAGGGGAGCAGGCCATACTGTCAGGAGAAGGAGGGGAGCAGGCCCTGCTGTAGGGAGAAGGAGGGGAGCAGGCCCTACTGTCAGGAGAAGGAGGGGAGCAGGGCCTACTGTCAGGAGAAGGAGGGGGGCAGGCCCTACTGTCAGGAGAAGGAGGGGAGCAGGCCATACTGTCAGGAAAAGGAGGGGAGCAGGCCCTACTGTCAGGAGAAGGAGGGGAGCAGGCCCTACTGTCAGGAGAAGGAGGGGAGCAGGCCATACTGTCAGGAGAAGAAGGGGAGCAGGCCCTACTGTAGGGAGAAGAAGGGGAGCAGGTCCTACTGTCAGGAGAAGGAGGGGAGCAGGCCATACTGTCAGGAGAAGGAGGGGAGCAGGCCCTACTGTCAGGAGAAGGAGGGGAGCAGGCCATACTGTCAGGAGAAGGAGGGGAGCAGGCCCTACTGTAGGGAGAAGGAGGGGAGCAGGCCCTACTGTCAGGAGAAGGAGGGGAGGAGGCCCTACTGTCAGGAGAAGGAGGGGAGCAGGCCCTACTGTAGGGAGAAGAAGGGGAGCAGGCCCTACTGCAGGGAGAAGAAGGGGAGCAGGCCCTACTGCAGTGAGAAGAAGGGGAGCAGGCCCTACTGCAGGGAGAAGAAGGGGAGCAGGCCCTACTGTAGGGAGAAGGAGGGGAGCAGGCCCTACTGTGAGGAGAAGGAGGGGCAATGGGGGGAAACCATTCAAAAAATGACATGCCCTCCTAAAACAGGTTGTAACTCCAGTTCTGTTTGTGATATTAAGATTCGAACAACAGATTGTTATATAGACTTATTTAGGACAAGTCAAGGACAAAGAGGGGCATGACTTAAAAAAAAATGTAATAAAATGTTTTACCTCATGATCAGTCCAAATGACTGCTTTAGCGGTTCTAGTGTTAATTAGAACCTCATTACTACTATTCACTGTTCACACCTCTCCTCAGAACGATGGCTGCTACATAAACTGGGCCAGCTAACGGCTTATAGACATTAAATCGGGAAAATGAAACATTTTCTGGATTGTCCTGTTGTATCATATTTAGGGTATTTTGATGTTTGAAAAGAAAATACTGTGTTAAAGTCTCATCTCCGAAGAAGAACATGTTCATGTGACTGTCTCTCCACCACGCTTTGTCACATTTACATAAATTTACATATTTAACGAGTCTAATTAAAACCAGACAGCAGGAGTGAATGGGTGGGGTGGGGGATGTCTGCTCTGCAGGGGGAGAGATGCGCCACTCACCCCTCCAACCTTCAAGCCTTCCCTTCAAATTCCTCGCATGCCAACCCGCCCTGACGACAGGAAAGGGCAACCTGGGTTGTATCCATAGCGACAGAGCCAGGACACAAACACACACACACTAGGTCACCCCTCTCACTGGTGGGTGTTGGGACATCTAAAGTAGGCCTACACCCTACAGGAGGACTACATCCACACCCTGCAGTAGGACTACATCCACACCCTGCAGTAGGACTACATCCACACCCTGCAGTAGAACCACATCCACACCCTGCAGTAGAACTACATCCACACCCTACAGTAGAACTACATCCACACTCTGCAGTAGAACTATATCCACACCCTGCAGTATAACTACAGTACCACCCTGCAGTAAGGCATACATCCACACCCTGCAGTAGAACTATATCCACACCCTGCAGTATAACTACAGTACCACCCTGCAGTAAGGACTACATCCACACCCTGCAGTAGAACTACATCCACACCCTGCAGTAGAACTACATCCACACCCTGCAGTAGGCCTCCAGTACCACCCTGCAGTAGGACTACATCCACACCCTGCAGTAGAACTACATCCACACCCTGCAGTAGAACTACATCCACACCCTGCAGTAGGCCTACTGTAGGGTGATACTGTAGCCCTACTGTAGGGTGGTACTGTAGCCCTACTGTAGGGTGGTACTGTAGCCCTACTGTAGGGTGGTACTGTAGTCCTACTGCAGGGTGTGGATGTAGTTCTACTGCAGGGTGGTACTGTAGTCCTACTGTAGGGTGGTACTGTAGTCCTACTGTAGGGTGATACTGTAGTCCTACTGTAGGGTGGTACTGTAGTCCTACTGCAGGGTGATACTGTAGTCCTACTGTAGGGTGGTACTGTAGTCCTACTGTAGGGTGGTACTGTAGTCCTACTGTAGGGTGGTACTGTAGTTCTACTGTAGGGTGGTACTGTAGTCCTACTGTAGGGTGGTACTGTAGTCCTACTGTAGGGTGGTACTGTAGTCCTACTGTAGGGTGGTACTGTAGTTCTACTGTAGGGTGGTACTGTAGTCCTACTGTAGGGTGGTACTGTAGTCCTACGGTAGGGTGGTACTGTAGTTATACTGTAGGGTGGTACTGTAGTCCTACTGTAGGGTGGTACTGTAGTCCTACCGTAGGGTGGTACTGTAGTCCTACTGTAGGGTGGTACTGTAGTCCTACTGTATGGTGGTACTGTAGTCCTACTGTAGGGTGGTACTGTAGTCCTACTGTAGGGTGGTACTGTAGTCCTACTGCATGGTGGTACTGTAGTCCTACTGTAGGGTGGTACTGTAGTCCTACTGCATGGTGGTACTGTAGTCCTACTGTATGGTGGTACTGTAGTACTACTGTAGGGTGGTACTGTAGTCCTACTGTAGGGTGGTACTGTAGTCCTACTGCATGGTGGTACTGTAGTCCTACTGTATGGTGGTACTGTAGTCCTACTGTAGGGTGGTACTGTAGTCCTACTGTATGGTGGTACTGTAGTCCTACTGTAGGGTGGTACTGTAGTCCTACTGTAGGGTGGTACTGTAGTCCTACTGCATGGTGGTACTGTAGTCCTACTGTAGGGTGGTACTGTAGTCCTACTGCATGGTGGTACTGTAGTCCTACTGTAGGGTGGTACTGTAGTCCTACTGTAGGGTGATACTGTAGTCCTACTGTAGGGTGGTACTGTAGTCCTACTGTAGGGTGGTACTGTAGTCCTACTGCATGGTGGTACTGTAGTCCTACTGTAGGGTGGTACTGTAGTCCTACTGTAGGGTGATACTGTAGTCCTACTGTAGGGTGGTACTGTAGTCCTACTGTAGGGTGGTACTGTAGTCCTACTGCATGGTGGTACTGTAGTCCTACTGTAGGGTGGTACTGTAGTCCTACTGTAGGGTGGTACTGTAGTCCTACTGTAGGGTGGTACTGTAGTCCTACTGCATGGTGGTACTGTAGTCCTACTGTAGGGTGGTACTGTAGTCCTACTGCAGGGTGTGGATGTAGTTCTACTGCAGGGTGGTACTGTAGTCCTACTGTAGGGTGGTACTGTAGTCCTACTGCATGGTGGTACTGTAGTCCTACTGTAGGGTGGTACTGTAGTCCTACTGCATGGTGGTACTGTAGTCCTACTGTAGGGTGGTACTGTAGTCCTACTGTAGGGTGGTACTGTAGTCCTACTGCATGGTGGTACTGTAGTCCTACTGTAGGGTGGTACTGTAGTCCTACTGTAGGGTGGTACTGTAGTCCTACTGTAGGGTGGTACTGTAGTCCTACTGCATGGTGGTACTGTAGTCCTACTGTAGGGTGGTACTGTAGTCCTACTGTAGGGTGGTACTGTAGTCCTACTGTAGGGTGGTACTGTAGTCCTACTGTAGGGTGGTACTGTAGTCCTACTGTAGGGTGATACTGTAGTCCTACTGTAGGGTGATACTGTAGTCCTACTGTAGGGTGGTACTGTAGTCCTACTGTAGGGTGGTACTGTAGTCCTACTGCATGGTGGTACTGTAGTCCTACTGTAGGGTGGTACTGTAGTCCTACTGTAGGGTGGTACTGTAGTCCTACTGTAGGGTGGTACTGTAGTTCTACTGTAGGGTGATACTGTAGTCCTACTGTAGGGTGGTACTGTAGTCCTACTGCATGGTGGTACTGTAGTCCTACTGTAGGGTGGTACTGTAGTCCTACTGTAGGGTGATACTGTAGTCCTACTGTAGGGTGTGTATCAACTAGATGATAATTTCTCTACACCTGCTCCACAACAAACATATGGAAACCATGTTGGACTGTTAATTCAATTACAGCCATTACAATGAGCCTGTCCTCCTATAGCGCCTTCCACCAGCCTCCTCTAATGTCTACAGTTTTTGGAGAGGTGCGGGGTGCTGCCACACTGGGCACCTAGGGAGCTGTTGTTGTGGGGGGGTTAAGTGCATTGCTCAGGGGCACAACGGCAAGGCAAATGGCATCTAGGATTTGAACCCTTCGGTTGCCAGCTCAGTTCCTACCGGACCTGGGATTCAAACCGACAACCCTCCGATTGCTGGCTCGCCTCTCTAACCGCTAAGCTACCCACCATGGTTAGATGGCACTCACTGTGTGTTTTGCGGTATCCTTTGTGTAAGCATAAGGAGAAATAATGATCGGTGATAGGCGGAGACATTTGGCACCTCAGCAGCAGTCTTACAAGGCATTGATAAATATTTACAGCATTTCTGAGTGTCACATTGGACTGGAGGGAGGTAGCAGTTAGCTCTCTTTGCTCTCATTGTTAAATATTTACAGGCATTCCTGAGTGTCACATTGGACCGGAGGGAGTCAGCAGTTAGCTCTCTCTGCTCTCTACCCACTGGGCACAGACTTCATTTCAGCGTCTAGTTTTGGTTTACATTTGGTTCACGTCATTGGATTTAGGTAAAACATTTGGTGAATGTTTTACTTTTTTCAAATCCAATCAGTTTTCCACGTTGATTCAACGTATTTTCGGGGGGAATTTACGTGGATTCCACTAGTTTTTGCCCAATAGGTAGTTTCTGTCTGGAGGGAACTTAGCCCCTGTGGACAGACTGAAGAATGACCTAGTGTAACAGTATAACTTTAGACCGTCCCCTCGCCCATACCCGGGCGCGAACCAGGGACCCTCTGCACACATCAACAACAGTCACCCACGAAGCATCGTTACCCATCGCTCCACAAAAGCCACGGCACTTGCAGAGCAAGGGGAACCACTACTTCAAGGTCTCAGAGCAAGTGACGTCACCGATTGAAACGCTATTTAGAGCGCACCACCGCTAACTAGCTAGCCGTTTCACATCCGTTACACCAGCACCACCGCTAACTAGTTAGCCGTTTCACATCCGTTACACTAGCTTAGCTAGCATCACAGTAGTCTCTCGTGACAGACAGTTAGCATAAATTGATAAGCAAGCTAGCAGGCAATATTTGATTCTGAGTTCAGATAGCAGAGTGATCCATGCTGAGTCCCTCATGGATTAGGCCTACTCTTGTCTGATCTCAAATCCAGCAGCTGAGGCTTTGGGCTGATTCAAGTACATTCAAGTACAAGTTTACTTGAGAAAAAATATTTTTAACTCTGGTTTCTCAAACCAACGCGGACGCTCTATTTGTAACTGAATCTTGGTTAAGAAGGATTTGACAGCCTCTGGTCCCATACTAGACAAATGAATAACCATTTAATAACCATGTAATAACCATTTAATAACCATTTAATAACCATTTAATAACCATTTAACTTCAGCTGGCTATCTGTTTGAAAGGATAGTCTCTGAAAATTCATCTCATTCCACTAGAGGGAGTCCTTTAGTCATCTCAAAAACGGATTGTAGAGAATAATGCACTAAAATAAACATACTTTATTTTAATTTCACTCCACTTGATGTCTATGATGTACCTTAGTGCTAAAGATTGATGTTAAAAAGCTGATTCACTTGGTCCCTTCTTACTACAGCTCTCTGCCCTTACTTATTGCAGAACCATTGAACTATATTTTTTACTTGAAAATTAGTTCAGGTATTATTCCTACAATCTGGAAAGTGACTAAGCACCATTTCAGCTGCTACGCTCGTTTAAGATGATGTGTTAAATTGCTTAGATCATAAAAATCATTGTGCTGCCTTTCAAAAGTTATTCAACCCCGTTGACTGAAATAGGCCTGGGTCAAGCTTTCTTGCAAGTAGTTTGAGAATGATCTGTCAGACAGGACACAATGTGTGATTTCTGATGATGTTAAGTCCAGTTTCCTAGATATTACGAAAGGTGTACCTCAGGGGTCGGTATTAGGACCCGTTTCTCTTTACTATTTATATAAATAATATTGGTCTATCTGTTAAAACGTGTTAAATTAATCTGTATGCAGACGATTCTGTTACGTATGCCATTGCCCAAACTGTTGGATATGTTAGAGCTGCCATCTGATCTTGTTGCCTTACAGGAAGCCCTGGTTGGTTTAAACATTGGACTTAATATTATTTAATATTATTTATATTTATTCACTGGATGGGTCTCCCATTGATCAGGTTCCCACCTATAAATATCTGGGCATTTAGATTGACAAAGATGTAATGTTTTAAAAAGACATACGGATGAGCTTGTTAAAAAGTTCAGATTTAAAGTGGGCTTCTTCTTCTTTTTTATTTTATAAATAGATATTGCCTCTACCGAAATAGCAGAAAGCAGATTGTAAAGTCAACTTTGTTTCAAATGGACTACATATTTCCAGCCAGTTCATGGCTATGGTAACACCATTGACCAGATTTCAGCAACTACTACTCTTAAACCTTTGGAAGCCGTCTACCATAGTGCCCTTCACTTTATCACAGGTGACAGTTTTAATACACTTCATTGCATCCTTTATCAAAAGGTTGGCTAGTCCTCATGGAAGTCCCGTAAATCACCTGTTTGAATAGCTCTACTAAACAAGCCTCCAACTTACCAAACGTTGTTGCTATATAAAAGAGCTATATAAATGAGCTCTCTGGGTTGGTTAACTCTCAGGTTTGATTAACTCTCAGGGTTGGTTAGCTCTCAGGGTTGGTTAACTCTCGGGGTTGGTTAACTCTCAGGTTTGATTAACTCTCAGGGTTGGTTAACTCTCGGGGTTGGTTAACTCTCAGGTTTGATTAACTCTCAGGGTTGGTTAACTCTCAGGGTTGGTTAACTCTCGGGGTTGGTTAACTCTCGGGGTTGGTTAGCTCTCAGGGTTGGTTAGCTCTCAGGGTTGGTTAACTCTCAGCTTTGGTTAGCTCTCAGGGTTGGTTAACTCTCAGGTTTGGTTAGCTCTCAGGGTTGGTTAGCTCTCAGGGTTGGTTAACTCTCAGGGTTGGTTAGCTCTCAGGGTTGGTTAGCTCTCAGGGTTGGTTAGCTCTCAGGGTTGGTTAACTCTCATGGTTGGTTAGCTCTCAGGGTTGCTTAGCTCTCAGGGTTGGTTAACTCTCAGGGTTGGTTAACTCTCAGGGTTGGTTAGCTCTCAGGGTTGGTTAACTCTCAGGGTTGGTTAGCTCTCAGGGTTGGTTAACTCTCAGGGTTGGTTAACTCTCAGGTTTGGTTAGCTCTCAGGGTTGGTTAGCTCTCAGGGTTGGTTAGCTCTCAGGGTTGGTTAACTCTCAGGGTTGGTTAGCTCTCAGGGTTGGTTAGCTCTCAGGGTTGGTTAACTCTGTTCTCTCTGTTCTCGACCAATTTAGGTAAATCCTCCTTAGTTTTAGTGCCCCCCATTGTAGGAATAACCTGCGAAATTCCTTGCATCTTGATTCCCTGGTTCCGCTAGGGCAGTTTAGGACTCTTGTGTTAAATTCATTCACTGAGGATTGTGGTTGTTTCTATTGACTGTAATGGTTTATTGGTTGACATTGTAGTATTGTAATTGTACCTTATTGTTTTTTTGTTATTTTTGTTGTATTTTATTTTATTTATTTTCTTGATTATGAAAATGTTTGTATTCAGGGCACCATTGTAAATGAGACCCTTGTCTGTGGGATGGGCTTCACAGTCGACCTCTTGACCCAACATTGGGAGCACACACAGTTAATTACTGAGAGAGAGAGAAATAGGGAGGGAGGGAGTGAGGGAAAGAGAAAGAGAGAGAGTGAGCATATAGCCTTTCTTCCTCTGTAGTACACAGAACTAAAAGCATGACTACTGTTATGTAGTGTACCTGTTGTTAGGTATAAACAGATGATAGAGAACAGTCACACACCTGTCTGAGTCACTACTGATGTCTGGGGTCTCATCCATCCTTTGGTGACATACAGCCAGAGTCAAGCCCTAGTGCTCCTGGGAAAAGTAGTTCCTCTTCAGAATAGCCAGAGTCAAGCCCTAGTGGCCATGGGAAAAGGAGTTTCTCCTCAGAATAGCCAGAATCAACTCATTTAATACATCCAAAGTAGTTCCTCCTTCCTCCTTAGAACGGTCTCAGCTAATCAGCTAGTCCAAAGCTCAGAAAGGATCGCGATCAGTTAGGAAGACCAAACAGACTTGATAATGGCTGTCTTACATCACCGCTGAGAGAGGGACACATGACTAGAGCATGTCAACTGGGGTTCAGATCCAGACTGGGGTCCATCTTGGTTCGTTTGAGGTGGATTCATCTATCTGTCTGCAACCAGTCAATCAGTTGATCAGTTGAGCCACATGGGCTGGTGGGATATGATGGCTCAACCTAACATATATCTGTAATCCGGTCCTCACTGTTAACTCCAGCAACAATAACCTGTAATCCTGTACTAACTGTTAACTCCAGCAACAATAACCTGTGCTGACTCCTGTCCTCAGGAAATTCTCACGCCTCCTCCTTCATTTCCCTCCCTTTCCCATCAAGTCCACCCTCCCAGAGAACTGCTGTGTCCAAAGTCTGAAGTTATGCAACTCCTCCTCAGTCTTGTCTTCCCACAGCTGTAGGTAGGCTGACAAGGTCCTACAGTGGCACTCCCTCCATACCATGGAGCAGCCAGCCAGCCAGTCAGCCAGCCTGTCAGCCAGCCAGCCTGTCAGTCAGCCAGCCTGTCAGCCAGCCAGCCAGCCGGCCTGTAAGACAGCTAGTCAGTCAGTCAGTCAGTCAGTCAGTGTGTGGTAGCCTATAGTTCAGTAGGTAGACTGACAGGTAGGCTAACTGCTGCACACCATTTAGCCTACAGTGGAGCAGTCAGTCAGTCAGTCAGTATGGTAATGGTATAGTCCTTCTGCAATCTCCAGGCTTCAACAGGTGTTTGTCCAGCCAGGACAGCACTACACTAACGTTGCCTCAGCACTCCTCAGTCTTCTCTTCCCAGCAGTAGGCAGTTCTGGCTGACAGTGGCACACCCTTACCCTTCCATGGAGATGTCAGTCACTGAGTCCTAGTCTCCAGGCTTCGACAGGTGTTTGCCCAGTCAGGACAGCACTACCTAACACTACCTGTCCTGAACACTCCTGGACTACAGAGCCATCTAGGAAGTTGTGCTTGTTCAGACTTTACAGAGTCAACACTACACTGACTGACCATACTGCATCTCCACAACACAGCACCGCTAGCCCGAACACTGGACGTAAGGGAAGCTTTGTGGTATCCTCTCTGCCTCTGTCTGTCTCTCTCTCTCTTGTCTCTCTCTCTCTCTCTCTCTCTTCTCTCTCTCTCTCTCTTCTCTCTCTCTCTCTCTCTCTCTCTTCTCTCTCCCTCTCTCTCTCTCTCTCTCTGCCAATGTCTCTTGGACTCTGTACTTGGATGCAAATGAGCATCCTGCCATCCTCTGTGGCTGGGCTCTGTGGCTGGGCTGTTTCCTCCCTCCCCTCTCACATGGCCGGAGAGAGGGAGAGTACAGCCACCCAGTCACGCAGGCAGGCAGGTGAACCTGAGTCCTGTGCACAGTGTAGAGTATAGTCCAGGGTTAGAAACAAAGCCAGGTGTGAGACAATGGCTGCCATTATGGCCTTTTATTAGCCAAAAGAAAAGCCTGATCTGTGTGTATCCAGCCAGGGGCAATGGGGACAGACTACAGACTACCAGCCAGTCAGGGCCGGGGGCAATGGAGACAGCCAGTCAGGGCCAGGGACAATGGGGACAGACTACAGACTATCCAGCCAGTCAGGGCCAGGGACAATGGGGACAGACTACAGACTATCCAGCCAGTCAGGGCCAGGGACAATGGGGACAGACTACAGACTATCCAGCCAGTCAGGGCCGGGGGCAATGGAGACAAACTATCCAGCCAGTCAGGGCCGGGGACAATGGAGACAAACTATCCAGCCAGTCAGGGCCGGGGACAATGGAGACAAACTATCCAGCCAGTCAGGGCCGGGGACAATGGAGACAAACTATCCAGCCAGTCAGGGCCGGGGACAATGGAGACAAACTATCCAGCCAGTCAGGGCCGGGGACAATGGAGACAAACTATCCAGCCAGTCAGGGCCGGGGACAATGGAGACAAACTATCCAGCCAGTCAGGGACAGGGACAATGGGGACAGAGAGGCTGCGTCAATATGTATTTGTTGTCAATGTTTTGGCGTCAGACTGGTAGCAGTTGTATTTGTTGTCAATGTTTTGGCGTCAGACTGGTAGCAGTTGTATTTGTTGTCAATGTTTTGGCGTCAGACTGGTAGCAGTTGTGAAAAAAGTAAACAGTTGGACGAGTTGCAGAAGTAATTGAAAATAATGCTATTGTTGATTAGTTGCTTTGTTCATTCATTAGTCTATTTTCTGTTGAACCATATGGTCTATCTACTAGAACCTCATGGACAATATGGACACAGATATACACAATGTATACTATATATGAATATACAGTACTAGTCAAAAGTTTGGACACATTTACTCATTAAAGGTTTATTTTATTGTTTTACTATTTTCTACATTAGAGCACTCATTATGCATTTGGGTCCCAAGGTTTTTACATGACCAATCATATCGAGTGGTTGTAATAACGAATTTGACGTGAGCCACCCGTCCTTGGTGACTTTCTTCAGCAAAGATGGCTGACAAAACATTACGGTGGAAGCAAATGTAAGTAGTTAGAACGTCATAACGAGTCAAGCAAAACATTTACAATTGAGAGGAATATGTTAGTTGATGATGAGACCAACGATTGTGCATAATTTTTTTGTCATAAAGTTCATTTATGAAAATCACTATTTAACAAGTTTATTTCCAGTCATATCCGATACCAGGTGTATCAAACTCCATTAGCTGACAAGGTACAAATCTGTCGTTCTGCCCCTGAACAAGGTAGTTAACCCACTGTTCCTAGGCCGTCATTGAAAATAAGAATTTGTTCTTAACTGACTTGCCTAGTTAAATAAAGGTCAAATAAATAAAACATGTTTAAAACAATATTTGAATGATGTGTCTGCATGTATATATTACATGTCCCACCCTGACCTTAGAGATCCTTTCAATTCTCTATTTGGTAGGTCAGGGTGTGACTAGGGTGGGAAATCTATGTTTATATTTCTTTGCTGGCAGAGTATGGTTCCCAATCAGAGGCAGCTGTCTATCGTTGTCTCTGATTGGGGATCATACTTAGGCAGCCCCTTTTCCCACCTTCAGTTGTGGGATCTTGTCTTTTTGCATATGTTGCACTCCTAGCTTTACGTTTACGTTGTTTATTTATTTATTTTTTTGGTGGAACTTTTATCATTAAAGAAAATGTACGCCTGCCCCGCTGCACCTTGCTACTCATTTAACGCCGAATGTTACATTACAATTATACACTTCAACAGTGTTTACCACTCCTGCCCCTGGGACATCAATGATTACACATTGTCACTACGCAATAGACTAGAAACATGAAGGCTGATTTGTAATTCATACATACAGAATAAAAAACAGTACCTCCCCGTCGGGGCTTTGAACCCCGGTCTCTCGTCCGCACGACACAGGGATTCTTTCGCTAAATAACCCTGTACTGTACTGCCGACCGTCACGTTGTACTGCGCCATATTTTCACTTCCATCCTAACAGAAACCCAGAGGGTTTTTCATTTTTCATGGGATAGAAACATCATAATATTAATCGAATTAATTAAGCAAGTACCGGTCAAAAGTTTGGACACCCCTACTTATTATCACGGTTGTGTGTAGAGACGGACCAAGGCGCAGCGTGGATCCCACAAAAAGCCAGTGGGGAAATGGCTGCCTAAATATGATCCCCAATCAGAGACAACGATAAACAGCTGCCTCTGATTGGGACCATACCAGGCCAACATAGACATAAAACATCCTAGATAGCCCACCCTAGTCACACCCTGACCTACCCAACATAGAAACTAAAAGGCTTTCTATGGTCAGGGCGTGACAGTACCCCCCCCCCCCCCCCCCCCAAAGGTGCGGACTCTGGCCGCAAAACCTGACTCTATAGGGGAGGCTCCGGTGCGGGGCGAAGTACCCACTCCGTACAACGGGTCCGGCCATGGAGCTGGGTAGAACGCCTTGCCCGGACTGGGCCTCGGCGCAGAGGGCCCCGGCCATGGAGCTGAGTTGGCCGCCGTGCCTGGACTGGGCACCTGCGCAGAGGTGGACCGTCTTAAGAGGTTCCGGACTGTGAACCATCGCCGGAATCTCTGGACTATGAACCATCGCCGGAATCTCTAGACTGGGGACCGTCGCCGGAAGCTCTGGACTGGGGACCGTCACCGGACTGGAAGTACCGGACTGGGGAGGCGCACTGGAGGCCTGATGCGTGGAGCTTGTACAGGAACAATGACACACTTCGCACGGCGAGTGCGGGGAGCTAGCACAGGATGTACTGGGCTGTGGAGGCGTACATCAGGGTGAGTACGGGGAGCAGGCACAGGACGTACCGGACTGGGTTCACTATGTACTGGAAGCTACCTCTCTGTGACGGTTCACTATGTTCTGGAAGCTACCTCACTGTGACGGTTCACTATGTACTGGAAGCTACCTCTCTGTGACGGTTCACTATGTTCTGGAAGCTACCTCACTGTGACGGTTCACTATGTACTGGAAGCTACCTCTCTGTGACGGTTCACTATGTTCTGGAAGCTACCTCACTGTGACGGTTCACTATGTACTGGAAGCTACCTCTCTGTGACGGTTCACTATGTTCTGGAAGCTAGCTCATTGTGACATTCAAACAACGAATGGTGTCTTTTCTATTTTTAACTGCGGTTCACTACATACTGGAAGCTACCTCTCTGTGACGGGAGATGAAGAGCTACATTTTGCAAACTCGTTGTATGAGAGTCATACAAATGCACACTTTTCTTAAATATAAAGATACTGAAACCGTACCGTTACCGTGGCCCACAAACCGTGAGACATACCGAACCGTGGGCCCACTGTACCGTTACCTTCACCTGGGGGCGGCTTGTCAGGAAGTCCAAGATCCAGTTGCAGAGGGAGGTGTTTAGTCCCACAGTCTTGAGCTTAGTGATGAGCTTTGTGGGCACTATGGTGTTGAGCTGTAGTCAATGAATAGCATTCTCACATAGGTGTTCCTTTTGTCCAGGGGGGGAAAGGGCGGTGTGGAGTGCAATAGAGATTGCGTCATCTGTGGAGCTGTTGGTACGGTATGCAAATTGGAGTGGGTCTAGGGTTTCTGGGATAATGGTTTTGATGTGAGCCATGACCAGCCTTTCAAAGCATTTCATGGCTACAGTCATTTAGGCAGGTTACCTTAGTGTTCTTGGGCACAGGGACTATGGTGGTCTGCTTGAAACATGTTGGTATTACAGACAGGGAGAGGTTGAAAATGGCAGTGAAGACACTTGCCAGTTGGTCAGCGCATGCTCGGAGTACAGGTCCTGGTAATCCGTCTGGCCCTACAGCTTTGTGAATGCTGACCTGTTTGAAGGTCTTACTCACGTTGGCTGCGGAGAACATGATCACACAGTCATCCGGAACAGCTGATGCTCTCATGCATGCTTCAGTGTTCATTGCCTCGAAGCCAGCATAGAAGTTATTCAGCTTGTACAAGGGAGTTTGCCAGTGATTCTAATATTTTTGCAAGGCAAGATAGTTTAGAAATTGGGCAGTAGTTATCGAGGTCAGAATGATATCCACATATATTTTATTTACAAATCCGGACGATGCTCCTAATACCTGATGCCTCTAGCACTGAGATGCAGTGCCTTAGACCGCTGTGCCACTCGGGAACGAAAGGTAAACAGAAAAGTAAAACATCCGAATCAGAGATACAGGGACACACCCTCCCTATCATACAACCCCAGGTCATACAGGAAATGTTGCTCATTGGAAGTTGTAATAATGCACAAACACAATTTAGGTAGCTTAGTATATCTACTGCAGGCAATGGGATAATGGTCACTGAGCTCGTTAGCAAAGATTCCATTGGCTGGATACTTTTGTCAGAATTACATCCAATATAGGTGATTTTTCAGGGTGTTTTAAGTTGGGGTGGGTTGGTTTAGTTATAAGTTGAGTTACATTTTGCTCAGTACAAATATCATTCAGTCTATCTGATACTGACATCAACCAATCCAAGTTAAGAACACCCAATATTTATAATTCAGATTCAACATAATTAGACAGCAAGTCAGACAATTTGTTAAGAGCAATTGGGAGGGCCGAAGGAGGGTGATAAACTCCCCTCCAGACATGGTCTGAGACATGATGCTGCCACCTCCATGCTTCACCGTAGGGATGGTGCCAGGTTTTCTCCAGACGTGACTCTTGGCATTCTCATGGTCTGAGACATGATGCTGCCACCTCCATGCTTCACCGTAGGGATGGTGCCAGGTTTTCTCCAGACGTGACTCTTGGCATTCTCATGGTCTGAGACATGATGCTGCCACCACCATGCTTCACCGTAGGGATGGTGCCAGGTTTTCTCCAGACGTGACTCTTGGCATTCTCATGGTCTGAGAGTGCTTTAGGTGCCTTTTGGCAAACTCCAAGTGGGCTGTCATGTGCCTTTTACTGAGGAGTGGCTTCCATCTGGCCACTCTACCATGAAGGCCTGCTTGGTGTAGTGCTACAGAGATGGTTGTCCTTCTGGAAGTTTCTCCCATCTCCACAGAAGAACTCTGGAACTCTGTCAGAGTGACCATTGGGTTCTTGGTCACCTCCCTGACCAAGGCCCTTCTCCCTCGATTGCTCAGTTTGGCCGGGTGGCCAGCTCTAGGTAGAGTCTTGGAGGTTGAATGATGGAGGCCACTGTGTTCTTGGGGACCTTCAATGCTGCAGGCATTTTTTGGTAGCCTTCCCCAGATCTATGCCTCAACACAATCCTGTCTCTGAGCTCTACGTACAAATTCCTTCGACCTCATGGCTTGGTTTTTGCTCTGACATGCACTGTCATCTGTGGGACCTTATATAGACAGGTGTGTGTCTTTACAAATCATGTCCAATCAATTTGAATTTACCACAGGTGGACTCCAATCAAGTTGTAAAAACATCGCAAGGATGATCAATGGAAGAAGTATGCACCTGAGCTAAATGTTGAGTCTCAAAGCAAAGGGTCTGAATACTTATGTAAATCAGGTATTGCAGTTTTTATATATATATATATATATTTTTTTTAAGTCCAATAAGGCGATGTGTTCTGTAAAGAGCTAAAAAAAGAACCAAAAAGACAAGTGCATCGTCACGGACCTGTACAGGC